>NW_028221858.1:0-45000 GCF_014529385.1 Adiantum capillus-veneris
CCCACATAACTTACATGAGAGCTTTCAAGCACATAACTTTTTAAAAGGGGATGTTAACTATTTATATACTTACCTGTTCACAATGCTCGGGTAGTACGAAAGTGTCTCTTAGGTCAGTCCATTTCTTAGTAGAATCCACCTCAAGAAAACCAGACTCTCCTCTACGCACAGTAGCGTTGCGACCCTCCATGATTATCTTGAACCATTGCACGTCGAACAAGTCGACAAAAAATCCTCTGTAATCGGTCCTCAAAATCTCTTGCAGCGTGGCGAAGTAAGTGAGTTCCGCCACCACAGGATCTGCATCAGAGGAACGTCGTCGACTAGACTGTTCAAATTTTGCCATGATTCCACAATCTTGAGTAAAACCCTTTTTGTCGATTCGTTCCACCCTAAAATGTCGACCTTTACACCATGATGCTGTGTATGACTTATACTACAACGAACAAAGGTTATGAGTGGCCGTTCAAACGTTTATAAATAAAGTCACTTGCTAGTCGTACATTGCAAACTTACCTTGGTCGCGCAACCCCGAGAGTACTCCCACTCTTCTTCAGTCACTTCGTCACCGCATTGTTGTGCGCTTTTCAATTGGTTGTGCAACCATCTTAAGCTCATGAAGGTTGGTAGGCTCTCCAGAACCGCTAGATAGTGCATCGGTGGTCATCTTCCCCGTCTCCACTCGATTCGTGCCCTTTGTCGCTCTTGCTTTGCATCCTCATATTGTGAAATCCACTTTTGCATCACTGGATTGTGAAGCATGCAAAATCGGTTGATTTTAGCCTCTAGATCTTCCGTCATCTTCTTCTCAACACCGAGATTGCACATGACAATCCCAGATTTGCGCTCATCATCTATGGTTCGCCATAGCGTGTCCCGCGATTTATCAAATCCGTCTAGCCACTCTCCAACGTACACTAGGGACTCTGATACCAACCAACCTTCTGCCATGCTACCCTCCGGACGTGCCTTTTGACGCACATATCCCTTAAGCGTTTTCATGAAACGCTCTAAGAAGAACATCCATCTGGAATGAACTGTGCCAACTATTTCCACCTCATCAACTATGTGAACAAGAAGATGCACCTGAATGGTTAGCATTGTAGTAGGAAAATGTTTCTCAAACATGCACACAAGCTCCGCAGCATTTAGTTTGGCGAAAGGTATGGAGTCTACGTTGATCTCCTTTTGTGAGATCCATTGCACCAGCTTTGCAAGTTTGTAGATTGTGTTATGGATGTTGAGAGACAAACATCCCTCAATGGCAACCGGTAAAATAAACTGTAAAGTATGTGGAGCAATGATATTAAAGTCCACATTTTATGCAATGATATTAAAGTCCACTATGAACGTACCTGACACATTTTATGCCAATCGTGTGACTTCAAACCGGAAAGCTTTCCTTCTTTAGTAAAACACGTTCGGAGCGAGTGCATTACGCCAGTGGGGGTCCGCAAAGATTGAATGGTCTCTTTTACTTTGCGTTCTTAGGCTCCTTTGAAAATCCATGGTGCTTTAGGGAGTTTTATCGATCCATCAGACGCTGTTTGCGGCCAATATGATACAGTCGTGTAAAAATATATCATATCATTATACATTTAGAGTTTTATTAAAGTAAACTAATTGTAATAGATCACCTGAAAAGCGCTGTGACGCTAGTGTCACTCCATCCAAACTTTGCCTGCATGTTGAGAAGAACCAGGAGTGCTTTCAATCTAGACATACGTGCTCCATTATACAATGGCGTATCGGCTTCACTTTTCATATCATCATAGATAAGCCTTTCTGAATCCATGATCGTCTCGATCATTTCATCAATCTTGGGCTCAAACATTGCCTCGTTGGGAATGTGCTCTGCAGGATCATCCCCCGAGCTGTCAGAGGCTACATCTTGTGGCCTCACATATGCTGCTTGACCAAAGCGCATGCGAACACGTCTATTGGGTTGCAAGATTGCTGCTTGTTGGCCAACGTCAGAGTCCGACGAGTTATAATTGGCAACAACTCGGTCTATAATAGATGGATCGAACTCGCCAAATTCACGAACGTGCTGCAAAGAAACACGTCTTGTTCGTCGCACAGCATGCTTGCATTGATTACAAGGACATAAGACCCTCGTTGAGAGATAGGTGTTTCGGTTGGACGGTCCCACATCCTCGTCGCTACTCATAATGAGGATAAAAAACTTATTACCTGGACAACAAATTTAATATTCTATTGGCATTCTTCGTCTTATCTCTCTCTCTCTCTCTCTCTCTCTCTCTCTCTCTCTCTCTCTCTCTCTCTCTCTCTCTCTCTCTCTTTACCTCACATTCTCTAGTCATGTCCAATCCCCGCACACCTCGGTCTAGAGGTGCACGGAGATCAGAACCACCGGGTTATAATCTCGTCTTTATTGGTCAATACCTATATTTGTGGGTACAAGAAATCTACACACCCATGTCTACATGATACTGCATGTAGTGGACAAAACCCCTTTGCCTCTTCTCTAGCTGTAGCACTTCACAGCATCTTAACATCTTTTCACTGTAGATCTTTTCACTGTTCGTCTAACTCTAAACCCTAAACCGTAAGTAATTCTTGCGTGGACTCGATCTAACGTAAATAAGCGTAAATCTAAATAAACGTAAATCTAACTAAAAATAAACCTAAATCTAATTTAACATAAGTCTACATCTAACCTAATCTTTAACGTCTTTTGGGATAGTTTCCTACGACGTTAAAACTCTCTTCTTCTTGTGTGTGTGTGTGTGTGTGTGTGTGTGTGTGTGTGTGTGTGTGTGTGTGTGGGTAAACCGAAATAAACCTAAGTCTAATCTAATATAAAATAAATCTAAATCTAACGTAAATATATTATGTTATATTAAAAACAAAGAACTAAACTAACAGGGATTATAAGAACCTTAAAACTGATTTAACACATAATTGTTCACATAACTCGGCAAGAGTTGGCATTCTCATCACTAAAGATGTGAGAGTTAACTTCCGGCGGTTACGCTGCCTCATCTCCATCCACATCTGATGACAGCAATTGGCCCTTTAGACCGTTCTTGCTCTTGTTACTAACTTTGAAGTTGCTGTTGAATGACTAGAGGTTGTCTAGATGGTCATTGTGTCGGGGATGTAGTGACTCTTGCCGCCCTGAAGATCCACCTTCTTCCCTATCTTCTGAAGACATTTCACCAGTACTTTTGGATCGACGGAGCCCACCATGAGTGAAGGCAGCAATACCCTATATTCCATTGAGGGCTTTCTTCACCCGCTTCATGCAGGCATCGCAGTCTATGGAGACCTAAATCTAATCTAATATAACGTAAATCTAAATCTAGCGTAAATAAACGTAAATCTAGTTAAAAATAAACCTAAATCTAATTTAATGTAAGTCTACATATAACCTAATCTTTAACGTCTTTTAAGATAGTTTCCTACGACGTTATAACTCTCTTCTTCTTGTGTGTGTGCGCGTGTGTGGATGTGTGTGCCAATAAAAAGAGATAAATGGTATAACCTTTCTATCACCCATGCCAAGTATGATAGATTGATTATGCCATTTCCCACTTGAATAATAGGTCTTGAGTTCAACTCCTCGTCGGCTAGATCTTTAGGTCTTTTAATTTTAATTAGTTTCCTACGACGTTAAATTAGTCGGACCAATAGGAACAGGGTAAGGGTGATCGCCGATGACAGGCGCACTCTAAATGGAATATTCAAGGAGTTAGTTGGCTAAGTATGGGCGCCCAAGTGTGAATGGGGTGAGCTCATATAAAAGCCACTAAACCTAATTTTTACTCATTCTCTCATTGTGCAATAGAAGCCGCTCTTGCTCCATCTCCACCTTCTCCTTCACCATCTCCTTGTGTGTGTGTGTGTGTGTGTGTGTGTGTGTGTGTGTGTGTGTGTACGTGTGAGAGAGAGTGTGAGAGTGTGTGTGTGATCGAGCGTTGCGGCGGCACGACGGCGGCGAGGCGGTTGAGCGCGGCGTAGCGGCGTCTCCCTCTTCTTCGCGGCGTGGGAATCCTTCATTCGCAACTACGCAAGAAGGTGAGTGACACACCATTCTTCCTTGTGAGCTTGTCTGTTGTATGGCTGTGTGCTAGGAGCCTTTGTGGCTCGCACACGGCGCGTAGCAAGTCCCTAGCCTTGACAATGACATCAAAACTTCTCTCTCTCTCTCTCTCTCTCTCTCTCTCTCTCTCTCTCTCTCTCTCTCTCTCTCTCTTCAACTTCAAGTCTTGGCCAGATTGAACCATTTTGGAATTCTTTTTTTTGGTGGGTTGGAATTCTCTCTCTCTCTCTCTCTCTCTCTCTCTCTCTCTCTCTCTCTCTCTCTCTCTCTCTCTCTCTCTCTCTCTCTCGCATACACACACACACACACACATAGGCGTTCAAGTTGTCGGTTACCTTTTCTATCTCCCTCCATCAATCTTTATCTCCCTATGGACAAACTGTAGGCTCATAGGGAAATGCAATAATTTGTGTGTGTGTGTGTGCGCGTGCACAAGTCAAGAGAGTGGATTGTAGTCCCTGTAATCACTCCACAAAGATGAAAATTCCCTCTCTCTCTCTCTCTCTCTCTCTCTCTCTCTCTCTCTTTCTCCCTATTTCTCTCATAATCTCTCTCTCTCTCTCTCTCTCTCTCTCTCTCTCTCTCTCTCTCTCTCTCTCTCTCTCTCATATACACACACACACACACATATGCACATTCACACACACACACACATACATATACACAAAGTTTTAAGTTCTAGACTTGTTTGCTAGATGTTTGGGATCTCTCTTAGATAATAAGCAGAGGAAACGATTGGCCGGTTATCACAATTCCCTCTTAAGTACCATGTCTTAAGTTCAAGAAATTGAGGTCTCTTGATGTGCTCCTTTGGCATTAAAACCCTCTCTCTCTCTCTCTCTCTCTCTCTCTCTCTCTCTCTCTCTCTCTCTCTCTCTCTCTCTGACTCACAGATTTATTTAAGCTCTTTAAGATGAATATCAAAGTAGAGTCACCCATCAAATTTGAGGGATGGATTTTCTTTATGGCCTTCAATATGAAAAGTAGAGTCACACTTTAAATGACACAAAGATGCCTCCAAGGCTCATCTCTCTCTCTCTCTCTCTCTCTCTCTCTCTCTCTCTCTCTCTCTCTCTCTCTCTCTCACACACACACACACACACACATGCACATTTGTGTCCCATGGGAGGTTGTAACAAATTTTCAATAGGTGTGCCCATCCTTTCTTGGCATAGCATATCCTTGAGGTCGATGAGAGAGTGATAGTGGATATATTCGGCATTCAACTTTTCTATGTCTATTATGCTCTTCCATTTTAGGGCTAAAATTGTACATTTTGTACTAGATTTCAAGCTTGCCTTGAAGAAAAATCGGTAAAATTTTGTAAGTTTGTGTAAATATCCTCAATTTTTTAAATTTCAACTTAAAATTCAAAAGATTTTTATTGTGCAATTTTTAAAAAAAGATTTTCTCGATTAAGTTTTTGGTAGGTCCTATTCGAGACCTCTCTCTCTCTCTCTCTCTCTCTCTCTCTCTCTCTCTCTCTCTCTCTCTCTCTCTCTCACTCTCACACACACACACACACACACACACACATGCTAATTCAACTCCAAGACCATTCAACTCTATTCCTTTGCACAAAGATACAATGTGCAATGTGCACATTCTCAGGGCTAGAAGGACAATTAATTATACATGGAGGTGCCAAGTGCGAGATTCGTGTGTCGATCACATGGTCTACAATGCATGCATGTCGTGATCCATCACCTCCACCCTTGATCCCATTTGAGCATGCACGTCCCATGTAGTGCTTGGCATTCTTTATGGCCTTCAAAATTGCAAAGTAGAGCAAGCCTTTACAAAAATACAGTAGTCACCCTTCAAATTTGAAGGTTGGATCGAGTCAGTGTTCAAGAAAAGTGTGTCTTAGATTCGCCTTGAGCAAGCTGAAAACTCAAAACAATTGGTTGAAAGGAGGGGAAAAAGAAAAAAATCCGCTTGAAAATTTTAAGAAAATAGAGGTGCATTGTAAAAGATACAATTATTTTGAAAAATTTCCTCTTTGAATCTACCCTAAAGAAAATTTTGTATGTTTGTAAAATTGACTTTGCCCAAACATTGGCTCGAGTGAAACTCCATGGCCTTGCCAAGGTCTATAAATAATATAGATATACATGAAGTACTAAGCTTTTTGAGTTTTTGACATAACTCACAAGTAAAAATTATGTCTTTTCATTGTCTACCATCACAGTTATTAGTTATTAGTACTTGAAACTTATTAGTACGTACCAATTACCCCTCACTTTGCATTTCAAACCAAAAGTTTTTTAAAGCTTTCTTTGAAATGAATAGAGTGTGACATGTAGATGTCCTCTCCTAGCTTCCTAGAAAATTTTAAGTTGCATTATATATAGTATAGATGTGTAGACTCTCAAATTAAAAACCACTACACATACTCTCATAGAGGTACATTTGCAGATTCCTCAGCATATACCTTTTCCACTTAACCTTTCAAACGTATTTCCAAAGCTAAGCACACGACCATACAATGGATTTCAGAAAGGACATAAACCACAGCATTGTTGTTTAACAATCAGAATTTCAAACAATGCTATTTGATTTACAACCCTAGCTTTAGAGAGTCTTATGACTATTGCATTCAGCCTATTCAATTGGCTCTTCATATCAACAACCACTTTCTTCAATGCTACTATTTCTTCTTCCATTCGACAAACCTATATATCTGCTACATTAATCTGGTATTTATCTATAGACTTGAGTCACATACTCTATCAAACCACAAACACGAATCCTGAATGTTGCATTTCCCTTGTCGTCAGGCTCGCGCAACTCCATCCAAATTTGCATGATGATGTCTCCCACTCGCTCGAATGCTGCCTCGCTCACTCCATTCGTTGACTCCTCTGTCTGCGTCTCTTCGACGTCAACCGCTTCGTTCTCAGCTCCATTGCTTACCTGCGATGTATATACATTGTTATGTTGAACATGACATGCAAAAAAAATCAATTACTAAGCATCATGTGGACTATACAGCACAACACTTGCTACCTTGGCTGGGTGCAGCAACAGGATGTATTCATCACCTAGCTCGAGCAGCCTCTCGTTCGTCCTAACACTCCCGCCATCACTTGCTGCCTGTCACAACAGGCGTCTTGATTGTGGGGCTATATCGGTTAACTTCTTACTTTCACACCCAAAAGCAACCAGACATGTGCAAATGTACTCGTGCAAAAAAATATAAATTAAACGGAATACTTAATTTTATGTACCTCTCTATATCTTTCCAGCGGGATGTAAACCAATCCAACCTCAGTTGGCTATTTTGATACAAATCATCTACAACAAAGATTGCCACTACATCTTGGATTGTTGCCCGCAAATGGGAATGTTATGCAGGTCCAAAGATCTTTCATCTTTTTCACACTCATCCCTTGCGCCTGCTGCGGAGTGATCCATGTCAACGAAGGGTAGTACCTTCCACTGCGCTTTGTGCAAGGTATCCAAGAAATCATTTCCAAATGGGTGCCGCATCTAAAACCTCCAAAACATCTTGGCACGATCGAAGATATTATAGTGCGTCAAGCAAATGTGGCTCTTTGCATCGTTGACCCCATACAAGATGTACAATTCTATGCCTTTGTTCATCTCTTCCACGGTTATGTTGTGCTTGACTTTCTGAAAGTAGGACTTGCCGTCGTCCTTCAAACAATACCCAATCATACCCTCGAATGTGTACAAATTCTTCTGCCTCATTGCTCAGCAAAGCACATTTCCCCCGCACGGATTCTCTTTATCCCAACCCAAATAAGTTTTCAACTTTTTGTTTACAGCTATAAGGGAACTGCTCATTATACATATAACCATTTGAAAATAGCTGCTCATTATACGTATAACCATTTGAAAATGCAAGTGAAACACGCTACCTCCCCTCTCCACCGAGAAAATACCGGCTACTGTCTCTTTAACCAAGAACTCCTTCACTCGAGCTAAGAGATTGATATCTATATCAGCACTGCCTACAGCTACGGCGACGCTAACTTCCATCATTTTTTTGTGTTTCCTCTCATCCCTTCCGCGTTTCTCTCGCTCGTCAGTGGCAGTCGGCCCTTCTTCTTTGTTGTGTGACCAAGGTTGTTCACTACGGCGCTCCTCCTCATTTTAGGCGGGTGGGCCCGATCTTCGGCCGCATCCCACGCTAAACTTTTCAGTCGCAACATTGCACCTGCATAGGCATCAACATTTCATAACTATCCAACCATATCCCCCCCCCCCCCCCCCCTTCCCCGTTCTTCTTTGCCTCTTTGACTGTGGGACATACGCCCTACCTCGTACACTTTCCATAGTCTACTATAGTCTCCAAGGCTCGCCACCTCAGCCGCCCACAGCAGCCTGCAGCGCTCTCTTCACCTCCCCGTCACAACCGCACACAGCAGCTCCCGCTCCCTCTCTCGCCCTGCATCGCCATTCCACTCTCTCCAGCTGCCGCGCCGGGGCTCCCTCCGCCTGGCCATCATAGTCGAACAGAGAAGCCTGTAACGCCTCGCTCTCTCACCCTGCCATACCCACATGGGCCAGCTTCGCGCAGCCATAGCTTTGCCCTCGCCGTGCAGCTCTTCTCCCTCTCGCCCTTGCAGCTCATCATCCTCCCTTCCAATTATCCCCACCCACATATTGTCAATGGCAACAAAAACATACCTTGTTGTTCCTCCTGCTCAACCTCCTCGCCACACTACAGTGAGCAGCGTCCCCAATCTGCCCTTATTTCCACACGAGGAACGCCCTCCATCTGCCCCCGGCCTGGTCAGTTTGCATGGTAAGGTTGCAATCGCTCCTGTCGAGCATCCCCAAACAGCAACCGACACGCAATCATCCTGCACCCTTTTCCAGCCCCGCCTTCTGCCAAAGCACACCTGTCATTGACTTTTATCGCCACTCAATTCTCCACCTCCGATTCCTCCTTCTTGGTCAATTTTCCCAGAAACTACTACACAGACTAGGGTAAAACACCCAATAAAAAACTAGACCTAAATTCATCTACAGAAAAGTCCCAATCGACGGACTATAGAGCTTCAGTGCTTTCGTGGTTAGAGCATGCAGAAGTAAATTGCGACCCTTAGATTTAGGGTTCCATCCCCGTTGGCGCGCAATGCTCAAATAAACTTTTTCCAAAAACTTGGCAAACCTACATATCTGAAACAACAGAGGTAATTGACAAAATTTTTACACCGAATTACAACTAATGTTTTCACAATTTTGTAGGTTTTCTCACCTTCAAATACAAAATTTAGAGGTAAATTTCAAAATTTGTAGGTGGGATTACACTAAACCTAGGTTTTTTTCGAGCACTATTGGCGCATTGACTTTTTAGTTCCCTTAGGGGAGTCTCCTTATTTGCCCGCAATTTTGTTACACTACAAAACTTTTGTTGTGTCGTCCGTCGCCTCTGTATTGCCGATCAAGCTACAACTTTTACAGGTGGTAGATGTTGCTCTCAGCTATGTGATGCACCCCTCCGAGCTCAAAAGAGTGCACTATGGAGGTCGGAATCTATCAGTCCGCTTAGGTGGTCTTGTATTGGGTGTTTTACCCTAGTGTGTGACCCGTCCTCGACTCTAGGGAGGGAAAGAAGAAGAGCAAGGGACACGTGATGGACAATGAGCTTCCAAATGTATATCATTAAACTCTTCGTCGTTTAGTACAAAGAGATTTTCAATTATATTGACTCTATTTTCTAGAAAAATCCAAGCGAACTTTTTCCTTGTCACTCTCATCCAGTGTTCGGGAAAAACGTGTCTCAGCTTAATATTGTGTTGTTTTCAATTTCAAATATGCCGGTTGAGGGCATGGAGAAAAGGAGAAATTCCGCCCCAAAATAGAAAAAAATAGTGTAAAAACCCAGAAAATAAACCTAATTTTCTGAAATTTCCTCTTGGAAAATTCATGGGAAGGAAGTTTATATGTTTAGAAGAATGATTTTTCCCGAACACTACAAGTCTCATCTCAACCGGCTGTTTCCTAATCGGCTCAGGGCTAAATGGAGATACTTTCCCGCACACTGATTCACATATAAGGGCATATGCACACGCAACAAATGTAGCTTTTGCAACAATTTCTGCTCGAACTAGAACAAGGTTCAGAATGACATGAGCACAAACTAGTTCACCCTTCGTTCACCAACATGATTAGATGGCCGACAATGAGCCCAATTTCAGACACCTGTTGGAATTAGGGTTGCAAGAAAACACACACAGCTTGGAGAAGACGAAGGAAGGCAAGGCACACAACTAAGAGTGTATCACTTAGTGTGCAATGGAAAGATAGATAGCCCTAGAGTGATGGACGTATATACAATGCACGAGGGAAAAAACCTCCTAAAGAGGGAAAAAATGCCCTGCGGTCCTTGTGTGTTCACACACATCACTACCACATGTATATGGTAACAAATCCCCCCTGGGGGGATGCGGTGAACGAGAGCTGGCACATGAGTAAAGGGAAGTGCCATGCCCTAAGGACATGATCAGTCCACAAAGGGGAGTAAGCCCCAAGCTTTGCGGAAAGCTTTGAGCTTCTCACAAGACAATGCCTTTGTGAAAAGATCTGCAAGGATGTCCTGTGTTGGCACATGTGACATAAGCCAAGTTGACCTCTCCTGTTGAGAGCCTCTCCCTGACATAGTGGTAATGCACCTCAATGTGCTTTGTGCGAGCATGAAAAAATGGGCTCCTCGCAACTGCCAATGCGCTCTGACTGTCAGTGTAGATAGTGTTGGCAGTGTCTTGTCCAACACCCAAATCAGCCATAAGGCGTCTAAGCCATACACGCTCAATTGTAGCTGTGAAGACTGCCCTGTACTCAACCTCACAACTCGAACTGGCCACATTAGGTTGCTTCTTGCTCAACCATGGTTTACATGAACTGCCAAGCATGAAACAAAAACCACTTGTGGACACTCGCCTGTCAAAACAACCAGCCCAATTTGAGACTGAAAAAGCATGTAAGTCTGGCGACAATGATCCCCCCTTGGGATAAAACAAGCCAAGATGTAAAGTGCCACTAAGGTAGCAAAAAATACTTTTGACAAGCTTCCAATGCTTAGACTATAGGCTATCCATAAATCTACTGACATGTGAGACTGCAAACTGAATATCCGGCCTCGTGTTGCATACATAAATGACGCATCCAACAGCAGTTTGGTAAAGAGTGATATCATCAGGATCACCAACGTCATGAAGACTCAATTTCAAACCTGTTTCCATGGGAGTGGCAATAGGTTTGCAATCCTCAAGTCCAAACTTACCTAGTAATGTCTCAATGTAACTTTTTTGACACAATGTGAGACCGCGGGGGACTAGACCATGCAACTCTCCACCCAACCACTCCCTATATAGGCCCTGCCTACTAATTATAGAGATCCCCTTGATCGCATGTCCGTCGTGGCCCTTGGCCCGGCCCTTGGCCTGACATTACTCCCCCCTTGGAGAAGCGTTTTCATCCTCGAAAACACAAGTGATAGTATCTTCGTAAGAACACTGATGTTTTCCTGATTGGCTCCCATACGCGGTCCAATTGTCCATATGACCGATACTTGGTGCAGTGAGGAGGTTCAATGAAACCAAGAGCAACATCTTGATTTTCACATTGTTGTCCTTTTGCAACCACTTGTATCTAACCAGTTTTCAGACTTTCTGAAGCTACTGGAAAAAAGCATGCAAGAAAGCCTTGGGGCAACTTTTCATGAAGTTGTGAGCCAAATTTTCAACTCACGTGAGTATCTTAAAAAGCTCATAGCTACTAAGAAATAGAATAGGATGTGTCCTTATGTCAGACTTCTGAACATTTTGGAACACGCAGAACTACATGTCAACATACTTTGTCAGCACACCTATTAAGTCCTTGACTTATGAAACTATTGAAACGGTATCCAACCCCACCACAACAGGTGTTCAAAGTTGAAAACCTTACTTAAGCAACTTAGCTTCTAGAATAGGGAGAGAATCGACCATTCAAAATGTGTTGTGCTAACGTATGCTCTTAACAGATCCTTTAGCAAAAAAAAGTTGTAAGCTGCCCATCCAACACGGGTTGAATAGCAGTAGTAAGAGTGAGGTGCTTTCCCCCAACCATTTACAAACAGTCTTCCATGACTGACGATAAACTATGACTCAACCATTGAGTATCCAGCCATATACTTGGTATGGAGTGGAGAACACCAACTAGGTCCCTATATAGGCCATGCCTGCTAATTATAGTACTGGCCACCTTGGCCCTGCCCCTTGGCCTGACACACAAGGCAATACCACCATCACACTGCTTAAACTGTGATGGTCCAATGATCAACAAATCATCTACATAAAGAACCACAATGAGAAGTACATCACCCTCGCGCTTTACATACAATGTGCGTTCTGTTGTACTGTTATGAAAGCCTCATTTGACCAAATGAGTGTCAGCTTTCTCATACCAAACACGAGGAGATTGCTTCAACCCATACAAAGCCTTCTTACATCTGCATACTTTGTCCTCTTGTTCTTTCATGACAAAATCATGAGGTTGTATTACATAAACTTCCTCAAATATGTCACCATTCAAGAAAGCAGTAACAATGTCTAATTGATGTACATCCCAACCAAAATGAGCTACCAATGCACATAGAAAACGCACAATAGTCATACGACAAGTGGGAGCAAAAGTCTCTTCATAATCTATGCCTTTTTTTGTGCATAACCCTTTGCAACAAGTCGATCCTTATGGGGATTGATCTTACCATCCGGCTTGCATTTCAACTTGTAAACCCACTTCGTACCAATGGCCTTTTTGCCAGGAGGCAAATCACATAAAGTCCACGTGTCATTTTCTATAAGTGCATCATATTCTGATTGCATGGCAGCCATCCAATTTTTTGAATTTTGTGCTTCATCAAAAGAGAGAGGTTCGTCAACATCATGTAAGCTAGACACAGCCAAAGCATAACAATCTGATGCATAAGTTGCATGGTGAGAGCCTGAATGAGTACAACTAGACAAAGGTGCATCCAATTTACTATCACGCAATATATGTACCAGCCATTTTGGCATACCTCTAGCCTGTTCATTTTCAGCCCTTTCCTCATCAAGTACATCATGTACATCTGCATCAGTGATAGGCTGATCTGTAACATTTTCAAAAACCCCCAAAGGCTATACATTTGCCTCATTGGAATTTACATTCGAACTTCCACCACTGAAAAGAGGCAACAAAGTGTCATAAATATCATGTGAGCTTACATTATTGTCTCTAGTACATGACAGCAAGGGCTGAACAGATTCTTCCACAAACACTACATCCTGTGAAACCAGAATACGCTTTGTTTGTGGATGATACAACCTGTAACCTTTGCTTTTAGCACTATGACCAACAAAAGTACATTTGACAGCCTTATCATCCATTTTTTTGCGTTGTGTTTGTGGCACCAAAGCATATGACAAACATCTAAAAGCACGCATGTGTTCAATAGAAGGCTTTCTATCATGTCATGCTTCATATGGAGTAATAGACTGCAAAGCTTTCGTAGGACACCTGTTAAGTACATAAGTGGCACACATGATGGCCTCAAGCCAAAAAGAATGCGGAAAAGCTTGACTTTTGACCATACATCGTGCCATTTCCGTAAGTGACCTGTTTTTCATCTAAGCAACACCATTTTGTTGAGGTGTATAAGGCATTGTACATTGTTGTTTTATCCCACGACTAGCCAAAAATGCATTTAATTCATGAGACATATACTCCCCCCCTCGATCGGAACGGAGGGTGCCCATAGTACATTTCAATACATTTTCAGCCATAGCCAGAAATAGTTTGAATCACATAAAACTTCGGACTTTGCTTTAAGCGGAAATACCCATGCATACCTAGAGTAATCATCAATGAAAGTCATGAAGTAAAGGTAATTGCCCAAGGCACTACAAGAGGTCACTTAAATTCCGGCGCCAAATTACCGGCATCAATGGCGGGCATCGGTATATGTGTAGGTAAGTATGGAGGAAGATGGAGTTTTAAAAAAAATTCAATTTTAAATTTAATTCCATTCCGTGTTCTGATGTATTTTCCAACGCCTATTCCGATGCACTTTCCGACGCCTGTACGAATGCTTTTTCCGATGCTTGTACCGATACCTGTTCCGTTGGACCCTGCAAAAAACAAACCGCGGGATTTCTCTGCGCATTTCTCTTCTTCTTGCGCCTTTTCTCTTGGTCTCTTCCTCCTCACCTCTTACAAATCTTGTGCAAAATAAGTTGTCGAAGGTGCTATTCTTGCTCGTGGACTACTCCATAGCACTAAGGTGAGGTTCTTTTCAAGTTTACTTGTAGATTTAGGGTTTAGGGTTTAACATGGTGTGTGTGTGTGTGTGTGTGTGTGTGTGTCTGCACGCGCGCGCGTTTTTGCAGGTTTGAGGACGTTTACAACACCTTTTCTTGCTCAAATAGGTCGCATGTGAGTGCTTGAACTTTTAATGCATATTAAATTTATTTAAATTAATTTCTATATGGATAAAAGAAAATTTCATGCTTTAAACTGTCAATGCTTTAAAAGAAATTATCGTCTGTGTTGTGAAATTTCGTTTTGAATTATGAAAAAATTTCATTTTGGTTTATTAAAAATTCTTGTTTTGAAGAAATTTTGTTTTGAATTATGTCGTTTTTGAAATTATGCGATTGATGAGGTTTAGGTTTTAAGTTTCGGTTAGGTTTAGTTTAGGTTATATGTTAGGTTAGGGTATATATAGGTTATATGTTAAGCTATAAGTTAGGTTATATGTTCAGTAACGTTAGGTTAGGTTAGCTTATAGGACGTTAATTATGCTAGGTTAGCTTATAGGTTAGGTTCTAGGTTAGGTTTAAATTAAAGATTAAATTAAGTTATAAGTGAAGTTATAGATTATAGGGTAGGTTAGCTAGATTATAGGTCAGGTTTAGGCAACAAGTTAGGCTATAGCTTAGGTTAGGTTATAGGTTGTACGTAAAAAGTTAGGTTAGGTTATATGTTAAGTTAACTCATGTTTAGGTTATAGATGGACGTTGTGTTCGGACAGTTAGAATTTATGTACTTTTATGTTAATCTAAACACTTATCGGTGAAACGTCCAAGCACGACCATCTACCAGCGTCTAAACCATAACCCTCTAACCCTATTAGCAGACTGGAATGGTCAAGTGCTACACTAATTGGAGTTAAAGCGACCAAATCAAAAGTTGTCAAACCTAAGCGGATTTACATAGCCTACCCTAACACTCAAAATATAGTAATGTATTAGTGGCCAAAACAAAAGTCGCTAATCTAAAGCTGATAACCCTTATTAGCTATCCCTAAGCAGACTAAATGGCCTAACGATACCCTAATATGTTTTAGAGCGCTTTACCCTAGCGGCTTTACATAGTGTGCCCTAACTGTCCAAACACGGTGCGCCATCTATTAGCGGCCAAACCAGAATCCATAGAACCCTAAGCGGCTAGCCCTAAGCAGATTAAATGAAAAAACTCTACACTAATCCAATTTGGAGCGGCCAAACCTAGGCAACATTACATAGCGTACCCTAACACTCCAAAATACGGCCATCTATTAGCAGCTAACCAACACTAATCCTAAGATGCTAACCCTAGGTGGCTAGCCCTAAGCGGATTGAAATGGCTAATTTCTATCCTAATCCAATTTAGAGCAGCATAACCTAAGCGGCTTTACACACCATATCATAAGTTCGTCCATCTATTAGCGGCCAAACGAAGATGACTTGTGTACTTATAAAAACGCAAACGGACTTCGGTTAGGTTAGGTTTAGGTTATATGTTAGATTATGTTAGGTTAAGTTAGGTTTAGGTTATAGGTTAGGTTAGAGCTAGCGACAAATAGTAGAAAAAATGCAAACGGACTTCGAAGATGACTAGTGTACTTCAAAAAACGCAAACGAGCTTCGATTAGGTTAGCCTATAGGTTAGTTTTAAGCTATAGGTTATGTTAGGTTAGGTTAGGTTAGGTTTAGGTTATAGGTTAGGTGAGATATATTATAGGTTAGCGGCCTAGGTTAGAGCTAGCGGCAAATGAATAGTAGAAAAAACGCAAACGGACTTTGAAGATGACTCGTGTACTTCTAAAAATGCAAACGGCGGACTTCGGCTAGATTAGGTTTAGGTTATAAGTTAGGTTATGTTAAGTTAGGTTGTGCTAAGTTAGGCTAGGTTTAGCTTATATATTAAGTTAGATTATAAGTTAGAGCTAGTGGCAAATAGTAGAAAAAACGCAAACGGACTTCAAGAATGACTCGTGTACTTCAAAAAACGCAAACGGACTTCGGTTAGGTTTTGTTATAGGTGAAGTTATAGGTTAGGTTTAATTTGGTATAGGTGAGGTTATAGTTTAGGTTATAGGTTAGATTAGGCGCACACAAACTTCAAAAACACTATATAGTCATTGAACCTGTGGTCCTAGTCTCTGTGCACCTCTAAACCAAGGTGTGCAAGGATTGGACATGGCTAGAGAATGTGAGATTGTTAGAGCTCGAGCTAGCAACAAATAGTTGAAAAAATGCAATCGGACTTCCAAAGTGCACACAGACTTCAAGAACCTTAATATATAGTCATTGACCAATAAAGACGAGATTATTACCTTGTGGTTGACCTAACCTCCGTGCACTTCTAGACCGAGGTGTGTGGGGATCGGGCCTGGCTAGAGAATGTGAGGTTGTTAGAGCTAGCAGCAAATAGTTGAAAAAACACAATTGGACTTCCAAAGTGCACACGGACTTCAAGAACCTTAATATATAGTCATTGACCAATAAAGACGAGATTATTACCCTGTGGTCCTAACTTCGTGCATCTCTAGACCAAGGTGTGCGGGGATCGGGCCTAGCTAGAGAATGTGAGATTGTTAGAGCTAGCAGCAAATAGTTGAACGCAATCGGACTTCCAAAGTGCACACGAACTTCAAGAACCTTAATATATATTCATTGACCAATAAAGACGAGATTATTACCCTGTGGTCCTAATCTCCGTGTACCTCTAGACCGAGGTGTGCGGGGATTGGGTCTGGCTAGAGAATGTGAGGTTGTCATGTATTGTCATATACTTAGTAGTGTGTAGTTATAACAACTAGAGTGTTTTAATTATTTGTTGCATCATTGGTAGATAAAGTATGGACGATACGATAGCGTGTCCTTGTGCGCATTGCAAGCATCAGATCTTTTGAAAACAAAAAATCTGTGATCAACACATATGCAATCACGGTCTCTTTCCAATTGAGTAACTACAAGACCTACGTTATCGATCTCATGGTCTAGAGACTGAAGGTCAAACTCCGCAAGTAGATATTGCTCCAACTTCATTCTAGAGAAGACGATTTTCAAACAAGCAGCCATCAACTGAGTCCTCCCAACCAATACCTAATGTGCATTTCAAGAAGTAGAGATGGAGCAGATGTTGGATGCGTTCTTTGACATGTCCCATCATTGAAAACATAGAAGATGACAACATTGAATGCAATACTGTGGTCCAATCTCAGTCATCCCGTTCATATCAACGACATGATAGCAACAATAAAGAGGGAGAGATGATGCAAAGTCTTGCATGCATGCCGCTTTACGGTGGTGCAAAAATCTCAGTTCTCCGTACCAAGTTGGCAATGCTTAACTTGTAGTTTGTCAATGGTTGGTTTGATGCCTCGGTCACAGAGCTTTTCAGGTAAATACATTGTATCCTAAGCATGATAAAGTGCAAATTACAATTCAATAATGTGATCAAGGGGTGGACTTATTCATGTAATGAGAGGTTGCTCAATGAGCAAATCTTTCCAGAAGTGAATCACATGCCCCCTACCCGTCCAACTGCTAAAAAGCTTCTTACTAATTTGGGCTTGGATTAGCACAAAATACATGTATGTCCTAATGATTGTATACTTTTTCGCAATGAGTATGCAAATTTGGAACCGTGTCCCAATTGTGGATCAAACAAGTACAGGGAGGACACACAAGAAAAATTTATCCCTGCAAAGGTCCTTCAACACTTTCTTATCATTCCAAGAATAAAGAGCATGTTCAGATGCAAGTCCATAGCGGCTTTGATGACATGGCACTCAAGTACTATATCGATAGATGATGTGATGCAGGTACCTATTGACTCTCGTGCATGGAAGCACATATAGGAAAGTTGGCCTACATTTAAGAATGAGCCTCGATGTATCCGCTTTAGTCTGGCAATGGACAGAGTAAACCCATACAGATTACGAAGTTCGTCATGGAGCACGTGGCCTATTTGTCTGGTTAATTACAATCTTCCACCATGGCTAGCTATCAAGAAGGGCAATATATTGTTGTCATTGATCATCCCAAGAAAGTACAAAGCAAAGAACATGGATGTCTATCTGGCACCACTTATAGAAGAGCTCCAAATCTTGTGGACAGGAATCGATGTGGTTGATATGTCCTAACCAATCGGACGACGGGATGTACATGTGCAAGGCATTCTCATGTGGACCATGCAAGATTGGCCAGGCTTTGGTGAGTGCTCAGGTAAGTGCCTTTGAAACCCTCACACACATGTGATTCCTGGCTATGCCACTGCTTTTATATTTTAATTTGTGATGTTTCATGATTGAGTTACTCGGGCAATCATGCAAGTCCAAAATGTGGTCCTCGACTTGGCTTCCACTGCTCTGAGCATTTGAGCACGACACTTTACGAGGAGCATGGTAGATTTTTGCCTAAAGGACATGAGCTACGTGGACCAAACATATGCAAACATGACATGCATCTACTAAAAGCGAGCAATTGGAAAAACATGTGGTTGGAGAGGGGAGATTGGATGCCACGTGGAATGAAAAGACTTTCTATTTTCCATGAACTCCCGTATTGGAGTGACCTGCTGATTAATCATTTGCTCGACCCAATGCACATCTTCAAGAATGTGGGGGGGATCAGATGGAAAATCATCACTAGAAAAAAGGGAGAGCAAGGCCCAAAGAGATGACCTGCAGGCTGTGGATCGAATGCCAGAGATGTGGCCTCGACTTAAACCCAATGGAAAGTTTGCTATACCAAAAGGTCCATGGGTTTTGAGTCGTGCAGAAGAGCAACAAGTGAAGAAGACTATATCTTCATTCAAGACTCCCACAGGGTGCATGCGATGTTTGAAAACAGCTTTTATGAGAGATGACAATCTCAATGGTCTTGAGTCCCACGATTGGCACAAATTTTTACGGTTCATCTTACCAATTGCCATAAAGGATTGTTTGGCAGATGACATTAGAAGAACAATCTACAAAATCAATTAGTTGGTACATTGGATCAGCTCAAAAGAGATAAGAGAAGACGGCATCAATGCAGCACGCTTAAATGATATTAAAGTAGTGTGCATGGTGGAGAAGTACTTTCCAACAAACATTCTTTGTAATGAAATTGGACTATTTAATTTGAGAGTAGCGAAAATTAATGAGAGTACTTTTGAGAAATGACTTTGTGAGCATAGCGGGTGAACATAATTGAAGATAGCAACATAATCATAGCAATTAGTTAACTTGGCATGAACAATACTTTTGCAAGAGAGAGAATTTAGAGAACATGACAACATTTGAGGATCGGATTTATGTGGAGCCGGTCCCCCTCCAATAGGCATTTGTATTATGATTTCTCACATTAAGAGAGACTTGTTACAATACAATCTTTGTGTTCCTTGTGACCTAGGTGATGCAATGAAGATGGAAAGCTTCATGCATCACAAACATAACATAAACTTGAAGAAAGCTTTAACTATCCCAAGCCTCAGTCCCAAGACCTCAAACACCTTCGAAGGTGGAGAGAGCTAGCTGGGAATGAGGATAGGGAAGAGGAAGAAGAAACATTTCGTAGGAGAAAGAATTAGTTCGTCACTTATCATAACTCGTGTTGCTAGCATACATAATATCATAGTAATGAAGAAGAAGGAGATGGCAAGCTTAAGCATTGAAGCATGGCTCTTGGTTGGATTTGCACTCCATATCCAAGAGTGTTGGTGTAGGCTCTCAACCTCTACTTGCTTAGAGAAGGAGAGGGAGTTCTTGCACTTTGCATAGCACACAATGAGAGTGTTTGTGAGTGTGTGTGGGTGAGTATACCCCCTAAGAAACCCCCTAGCTTTCTTGGGTCGACCCCCCCTTGTAGCTCATGCTTGAAGCTCATTGGACCCCTCTAGGCCTAGCCAATCACAAGCAGGAGGCATTACAAGCAGCAAGGGTAGCCTTGAGACAAGTGTCCCCCTTTCCCCTTTGAGAGAGAGGGCTAAATAAATGCTAAATCAATTAATTAAATCTCCTAAATTATTATTGGACCCCTTGGGTGGCCAACCATAAGAGAAGACAGCATCATGCAACACGCTTAAATGCTATTGAAGTAGTGTGCATGGTGGAGAATTACTTTCCAACGAGCATTCTTACCATCCAAATGCATGTACTTGTGCATGTGGTCAATGAATTTGCAGTTGCTTGGGTGGTCCATAGCAGGTGGATGTTCTTCTTGAAGAGATTTATGAAGACTTTAAAGGGGTTTGTTCGTCAAATGGCTCGCCCCGAGGACAGCATGGCCGAAGGATGGCTTGTACAAGAGTCTCTTGTCCTCATCAGTGAATTTTTTGGCTCAATTGATCCAGAGATGCCCCGAATGTGGACTATTGAGGTCAACGTCAAGGTGATAGGGGACAAGTCGCAGAGATAAGGCATCGTTAGGAAGATGGACATCACAATGCGAGAAAAGCTTATGAGATTTTTCCTTCTCAACTCAGACATCATGCAAAAGTGGCTAGAGAGGTACGAAGGGGAAAAGCAACAATTCTTGACAGATCGCCTACAATTCAAGCGCAACCGTGCCACTAGAAACCTTCCTTTTCCATATCGCCTTCAAAAATTGTGTGACTTTCCAACTGGGCGGTGGTTAGATGCGACAATTTCAGAGGCAAAGAGGAATGGAGTGTTGATTATTGAAGAGGAAGTGGAGATGTCAAGGGGTTGCGATTGGCATGTGTATTTTCACAACTTCTTTTTTGAGCTCCACATGATCACATTGCTTTAATAACTTTTAGTCTGTTTCAATTTTGTGGCTGTAGTATCACAAATATGGAGCCGCTGTGGTCGCATGGGAAACACTTCAGAGTGCAACGGATCAACGAACGAAGGGTCACTTTCAACAGTGGTGTTAGGGCAAGCTTCGTCCAAGAAAGTAAGAGTAGTGCCAGGAATGAGAATACAAAGACTAGACAACTTGAATACTTTGGCTGCATCCAAGACATCTTGAAGATTATCTTTAGAAAGTTTGATATGTTTATCTTTGATGTCAAGTGGTTCAAAGTTATTACCAGCGGCCCTAATGCAACTGTGCGTAAAGACAAGAGTAGATTGATTCAAGTGAACTATAGGCAGGTGTGGACAGATGCGCGGGATACATTTGTACTTCTGCAGCATTGTGAACAAGTTGTGTTCACACACGATCCACTATGGACAAAAAATGATGAGAATGATCTATCTTAACCCTGCTAGCTCTATGTCGTTCAAGTTTCTCCACGGATCAAGCAATTGTGTAAAGGATTGGACGTTGAGGTCGAAGAGGTGATTCATGAACAAAGCGCAGGATTGACGGAAACTTTAAGTTTAGATTTTGAGTTGGATGTCAATAGTGAGCAATTGTCTGAACCTAGAGATGAGGTGTCAAATACTGAAGCTAATGCAGAGAGCGACGAAGAAGTAGAGTTCGATGACAAAGATGCAGAAGTATAGATTGAGATAGACATCTTTGGTGCATCAGATCTCATAGAAGATGAGAGATTAACTAATGATTATTGCTAGGAACTCTTTTGTAAAACTCTTTTTATTAGTCTACAATACACTTTAGATTCATTCATTTGTGTTACAGCTTGATTTATTTGTTATTCGTATTGATTAAGCGTTTCTTTTATAAACTAACGTATTTTGTGGGTGTTATTTGTGTTTGATTAGCCATGGACGATGATTAGAATCCATAGTCTCCTAATTTTAGTTTTTCTTTCACTCTGGCCGACATATTGTCGCTCAAGCAGATGGGCTCGTTTTTGTCTCAGTTCACACCAGAGCAGATCACGATAACACAGCACCTTTGGGCAGTAGGTCCCTCTAGACCTACTATGGCCAACACTACGTCCAGGACTAATGTGGTCCCTACATGGAGCGGCCCCACACCTCAGTCTAGTGTGCCCCCTACGCCTAGGACTCATGTGCCCCCTACACCGATGGGTGGTTCATCCTCGAGACGAGGTAGGCGTTGTTCTGGAAGTGATAATTGTTGTGGTAGTGATTCTACCGATGCGTCCACACCACCGAGAGAGCGTCCACCAGTCTCTTCAGTAGATAGTTCACCAATTGGCACACCATGTACACCTTGGGGATCACGCGAGCATGATCCTAGCAAGGTGTACAAGAGCAATGATGGGGCTGTTGTGGCGGATAGGGTCGGAAAGGCCATGCGACAGAGGATTCGGCAGTTCTGTACCATTTAGTTTGGTCACTCTGTGATGGAGGTTTGGGATAATCTCAATCTTGAAAGAAAGAATTACAGCATCAAGGCCATTCACAGAGAGTACAGGCCGGTAGAGGGATACGATCTAGTCTCGAATCCCTAGATTTTGAGCGTGGCAAAGGTCACAATGTCACACCGTCGGTCAAAGACGAGAGACAGGTGCAATGCCGACAGTTCAAAGCCGGCATGGTTGGACGCAATGGAGTGGGCGGGGATTGCACGAGAGGCACAAGACAATCTTGAGAGATTTTAGCAGTAGAGAGATGCAGCCAGAGCACGTTTGGAGTCTGCTAGAGTGTCACATCTTGCGAGTGTAGGCTACGACACGCTTCGACATGAGTTTGTAAGTATTATACGTATGCTTTAAATTATTGAAAATATATATGTTATTTGAAGATTTATCTCAGGATTAACTCAGAATTTTGCAGGAAGTTGCCGTGAAGCGCCCTCTGACACGTCGAGAGAGGAAGTATCGGTACAAGCATGGACTTGTAGCCCTTTTGACCCAGCTGTGCAGGAGAAGGGAGAGGATGTTGACTGGGAGGCATTACCATGAGGGTCTTCTTGATACAGTTTTCCCAATCATCTTTATACAATCTTCTTGGTATAGTCTTTTTTGTAGTTGTGGTCTTCTTGATACATTCTCACTGAGTGATTGTTTGCATATGTACAATTTTGTAATGCTTATGTTTATGATTTATGGTTATGTTTATGGTATGGCATAGATGTTATGGTTAACGTTTGGCAGTCAAGTTAAGGTTATGGTTTTGCTATGATGGTATGGCAATCATGTGATGGTTATGGTTATGGTTATGGTTATGGTTATGGTTATGGTTATGGTTATGGTTATGGTTATGCAATGATGCTATGGTTGTTATGGTTATGGTATGACAAGCAAGTTATGGTAATGGTTATGGTATGGCAAACGGGTTATGTTTATGGTTTTGCAGTTTTCAACTCATGTTTTAATTATGGTTATAAAATCTTTATGCCGTTATGCCATGATCAAGCTTTTGATTTTGTGGTTATGTTATTCTTATAATTTTACTAATTGCCATACACTCGCTCTTTAGCATCAGCTTGTGGGTGGAGTGTGGTTGCTTGTCCACTCTTCCTTTGGGCAGAGAGGGAGTTTTCTTTTGCTTCAGTACATGCAGCATCAGCTCCCAGCCCTCTCTGCCCAAAAAAAAATTGTAGGTTTGGTCGTCGGTACAGAGTACGGTACAGGTGTCGGTAGTAACTTCGGAAAATGCATCGGAATATCCTTTACAATTATCGGTGCTTATTTCTACGCTGATTTCGACGCTTATTTCTAAGTTGATTCCGACGCAAAGTATACCAATGTTTATACCGACGATACAAAACTGGAGTCTTTTCCAAGGCCTATTTCAATGCTTTTTAGTTTTAAAACTAACTTTATCTTGTCGGTATCTGCGTTGATTTCTGCGCGATGTGTTGTAGTGAGGACGGAGTTTGCATGGGCCCACAAACATCACTATGCACAAGCTGCAACCTGCATGTGGCCCTAACTGAACCATCCTTTGGAAACTTTGAACGCTGTATCTTACCCAAAATACAGCCTTCATAAACATGTTTGACAGGTGCTTCAAGAGGCGGCAAAGAAGCAACCATATTAGATTTCTGCAAATGCAGTTAACTGGCAAAATTCAGATGCCCAAAATGTGCATGCCACAGTTTTGCATCTGAGACAGCCCTTGAATCTGCAACTGGATTTGCAAAATTTTATCCACACTTGTCATACAAAGTGAGGTTATACAGCCCACGGCACAAAAGGTCAGATGCAGCAATTTCATCACCAAAACTGAGATCATGAATTGTACATTTGTTATCCACAAATTTGACTACACATCCAAGTCTAGCGAGTGCGGATACAGACAAAAGATTCTTCTTGATCCCAGGTACATAAAGTGCATCAATAAGTGTGAAAGAAATGCCATTTGCAGCAGTAAGCACAATCTTTCCAACCCCCTGAACCGGATAGAGGCATTGTTGGCAGAAGTGACTGAATTTCCATGAGGGGCAGACTAAAGAGAGGTGAAAATTTCACGATGTGAGGTAATGTGCTTTGTAGCACCACTGTCAAAATACCACACATGTGAATCTGCAGCAACTGACATGTGGATAGAAGGACTGTAAGTGCACTTTGCACTAAAAGCCCATTCTGCATCAACATCAGCCTCACAGTCTCCTTTCACAGAAGACTCAACAATGGCTGCATTTGTAGTGGAACCAGCATTTGCAGTGAAACCACCCTCTTTCTTCTTAGCCTCTTTGGCCTTCAACTTAGGCCACTACTTGATCAAGTGATCATTAGCTTTACAATAATGGCAACGCATCTTCTTTTTGCCCTTATCACCAAAATTTCTAGACAAATTGCTGCCAGCAAAAGCATTAGGAACAAAAGTTTTGCCACTCGCAGCAGAACCATAAGTGGCTACATTGATGTTACCACCCTTTCTTTGAGAAGCAATAAAAGCCTGGTCAACTGCATGCTACGTAGTCTTGTTTTTTCTGGAAAGTTACTCTTGCAATAGCAATGTGCATAATGCATCAAACTTGACAACTTCAGGATTTCCTTGGGTCATAAGTCTCCAAGTACTAGCAAAAATCTGGTAAGAATCTGGTAAGGCATCAAGAACAATCTGTGACAAGGGAACTGTCTGAAATGACTTCACCTGCACAAATAAGTTGCTCATTGATATCCTTAACACCAGCAAGGAAAGTGTCCATATCATCTTCCTCATGCATAATCTTCGATTCCAGCTCTTTATGCAGCAAAGCAATTTTAGCCTCATTGCGGCTTGCATAAAGACCTGCTAGAATATCCCAAGCCAGTTTTGTAGATTTCATTGAACAAATGTGAAAAGTAATGGTGCCCTTTACAGACAACGCAATCAACACATGAGCCTGCGCATTCTTTACATCCCAACAAGCTTGTTCTGCTATAGGCAAAACAACTCTAACAGCAACAATCCTTGCAGCAAGACCTGCAACATCCTCAACATCGCCTACATCCTCAGAACCAGGACGTACATCAATGCCCTACACAATATTCCAGACGCCCTTTGATACAAGAACATGTTGCATCATGTAAGCCCACATAGGGTAACTGTCCCCATCCAATCTGTCCTTAGCAGCAAACATCTTGAACACATTTGTGTTGTTGTCAGCCATGGAAAATGTCTGCATCTGATGTGAAAACTGCCCGAAATGAGGATAAACTGAGTGAGATAAGCACGTGCTATACAGTGCAACCCGTAGTAGATTGTATGGGACCTGTTATGCAGTATTCGGCACTGACAAAATTTCTTGTGCATACCTGGCTGTAGTGAAAACGGAGACCGAAATGAACCCGAATCAAAAATCTTAGCAGACTGAGCTCTACGAGTAGTCCCAAAATTTTTGTCGTTCTGGGAGTGCTCGCCAAAGCTCATAGAAATCAAAGAAAGTGAGCAAGCATGTGCTAGAGCTACTGACGACTAAGCCCGAGAGGACGCAACCTGCTCTGATACCAATTGTTGGAATTAGGGTTGCACAAAAACACACACAGCTTGGAGAAGACGAAGGAAGCTCAAGGTGACACAACTGAGAGTGTATTACTTAGTGTGCAATGGAAAGATAGATAGCCCTAGAGTGATGGGCGTATACACAATGCACGAGGAAAACCTCCTAAAGAGGGAAAAAATGCCCCGGCGGTTCTAGTGTGTTCACACACATCACTACCACATGTATATGGTAACAACACCTACTTTCTAAATCTCTCCTCAAGATAGTGCATGCAACATAATCATGAGACATTCATGCCACCCATAGTGCCCACAGAAAAGCACCCAAATGCCAAATCACTCCAAAGCTACCCAAAGAAGAGTTGAATCCATACACCCACACATAACCACTTACTTCCACACATAACTCAATGCTTCATTCATTGCTTCCTACTAGTGTTGTCTTTAGAAAAGCTCATTACCTTTAATATTCTGTCCCCCTCCCCAAACAAAAAACTACAATACTATACCTCCTTCCTCGTTGCACCCTGCCGGCCTATCCGTCTTTGTGTCCCCCCCCCCCCCCCCATTAACCATCGGCGTCCACTTCTAATAGTCATGGGCCGGGCTTGTCGGTCCAATAGGAAAAGGGTAAGAGTGATCACCATTGAGAGGGACACTCTAGCTGGTATATTCAAGGGTTAGTTGGCTAAGCATGGGCGCCCAAGTGTGAATGGGCAAGCTCATATAAAAGTCACCTAAACCTAAAAATCACTTATTTTCTCATTTGTGCAATTAGAGAGTGCTCTTGCTCCATCTCCAACTTCTTCTTCATCTCCTTGTGTGTGTGTGTGTGTGTGTGTGTGTGTGTGTGTGTGTGTGTGTGTGTGTGTGTGTGTGTGTGTGTGTGTGTGTGTGTGTGTGTGTGTGTGTGTGTGTGTGTGTGTGTGTGCGTTAGAGACACACACAGAGAGTGTGTGTGTGTGATCGAGCATTGCAACGGCATACACCGGCAGCGAGGCGGTTGAGCACGGTGTGAGCGGGATGAAAACACACACAGCGCCTCTATAACTACCTGACACACACTCTTGGGAAGATACACACACACACACTATGGGGCACCACTCGGCTTACACAACACACCTAGCCGAGACAGGGAACACACCTCTGGAGTGAGAGGAGAGAGACTATCCACTTGCCCACTCCACACAGAGACACACACACCCAAAAAACTCAGCTCAAAAGAGGAGAACTTCTGATAATTAGATACAAATGAACTTGGGCCAACACCAATGGGGCAAACAGCTCACACAATATGGGTAAAATATGCCAGATACAATCACAAATTGGAGAAGAAGCTTCATTCATAGGAGAAACTTACACAGCCAAAACAGAAAAAAAAGAGGGAGGAATTTGGAAAAATGGACAGCACCATCGCGTCCGGAACGGCCCAAAACCCCAATCTGCAATGTAAAAGTGCTCAAATCCGACATCGGATGAGCAGTTTACGGCCAAAACAGGCTCCAAAAACCCCAAAAACACACCAGCAGTTGTTCCTCCTCTCTTCTCCACATTTTTTCTGGTCTTCTCTCTGTTTTTTCAGTTCCCACACTTAGCTTTTTTAGTTGGGCACCCTTGGCCTTTTAGATGACCTCAAACGGACCCCGAACAGGCCAAAAACTGACCTCGCAGTGCATAGTTGTCACCTTTTTTGCATCATCCGCACACCTGGCACTCATTTCTTTTCAATAATGCATCTCGCAACCATGTGAAGTGGCCCCAAAAAGTGGTCCTAATGATGACCTTTCTGCATAACTCTCACAAGAAAACACCCACGTTGTGTCCGTCCTCATGCGCGTGCAAATATTGACCCCATTCGCCCTCCTGACGTCACTAGATGCCATCTGACGCACCTGCTTACCTCATGTCTTCGGCCCGCGGATAGCTTCCTTGAGAATTTTTATGCGCTATAAACTCCTCATTATTGTAGAAAAAACATACTAGTACTGGTGATAGTGAAAATCGATGCACTATGTACATGTTGTCCTACCTGTACACATGTGGGCCCCACGTAATCACCTGGCTATGGAAATTGGGCAATCCTTTATTCGATGCACCATGCATGTGTATGTACATATGCACAATCCCTTGCTCCAAAAAACTCCTGACATAATTTGCCCATCCCCTAGCCTGCTAGATCATTCATGATCAACAGCAGCAAAAAGAGATATGAGACTCGCCGCATCACAGGTCTCCTCATCCCTCACCAACACTCCTTGATCCACATACAGCTCATCCTGCTCGACCATCATGAACCTTGTATGATACAATTTAAGACGCAATCCATTTACCCTTGACTTATGTAGAAACCCATCGAGGTTAGCCAACTGATATGTACCATTCGGGAAACACTCCACTACCTTGAAAGGGCCTTCCCACTTAATTTGAATCTTCTTTTGGAAGGTGTTATCCAGCTTATTGTTGTAGCGCAAAACCAAGTCATGTTTCTTGATACCCTTACTTTTGACCTTTTCATTTATCTTTGCCAAAGCCTTATCCTGCATCTGCCCATAATGCTCCAATGCGCTCATCCTATCCAACTGGACCTCTTGTAACTGCAAGAGCCTCTCTTTGAATGCATCACTAGGCAGCCCAAGCAACTTCTCTAACATCTTGACCGCAGGCAACTCTACCTCCAGAGGCAATAGTGCTTCCTTTCCATACGCCAAATGAAATGGAGTAAACCCTGTACCTGTCTTCATCGAAGTACGGTAAGCCCATAATGCACTAGGCAATTCCAAATCCAAATTCTTTCCTTGGTGCTCTGTCACTTTAGAAAGAATTTGTACCAACTCACCATTGAATCTTTCATTTAAGCCATTACACTGCGGGTAATAAGGAGTGGTATGCTGGTGCCTAATCTTCATCTTTGTGCATAAGAAGTCTAGTAGTTTAGCTCTAAATCCTGGCCCCTTATCTGAAAGTAGCTCTAATGGCACCCCAAACTTGCAACATATTTCATCATACACAAATTTTGCCACATCCTTTGCAGTGATCTGTTTTACTGCTATAGCCTCTGCCCATCTAGAGAGATAGTCCACTGCCGTCAAGATATAGCTTTTGCCCCTGCTTGTGATAGGTAACGGGCCTATTGCATCAATCCCCCACTTTTCAAACACATCAAACGCCATAATGGTTTTTCGTAGCTCTGGCTTCAACACTCTCTTCCCAAATGCTTGACACCTATTGCAAGACCTACACCAATGGTGAACATCCTTGTGCAAACTAGGCCATACATACCCCTCTTGCAAAATCTTATGCAAGGTGATCTTTAGAGCAAAATGGCCACCACATGCGCCTTCATGATTCTCTTCCAACACTCTGTAAAGCTCCTCCCGCCAAGGTACACATCTCAACACGAGATCAGCCCCTTTCATGTATAAGACATCACCAATCAATTTGTACATGTATGCTCTACGCACAAAGCCATACTTCTTAGACTTCTGAATCTCCTTTGGAATGATTCATGTTAGCAAAAACTCCTCTTCTTGAGCCAAACTTTCCCGACCATGGTAAAGAGGTAAGTTGGTCCTCAACACAAATAGCTCCCCAATCATGCGTTGAGCTGCTTCATGTGCCTCTCCATTTAGAGCACGTTCAATGTGTCTGATGATCCATGCTTCGAACTTTTTTAACAGGCCTTTAATTCTGAAGCACATTTCCTTCAATGAGGTGTTCTTGCTCTTCCACACACCCAGCACTTGCTTCACCACTAACAAGGCATCACCTTTTATGCTCAACCTTCGAACCCCATGCTTCAAACAAATGTGTAATCCGGCTTCCAGAGTAGCATATTTAGCCTCATTGTGTCATAAAATCTAATATCTAACCAACCCAAATGATTTTCTCATATTAAATTGATCACTTAATGTGGGAGAATAAACGGGAACAAGTGTTAAGATATAAATATGTGCTTATAGATCTATCTCAACACGGGGCCAATAGTAAAGGGGCCCAAATGGGAGATGGTCTATCAAGAGCAATGCTAACCAATGGAGCATAATACCTTAGGGTTAGCTTCATTGAAGACCTCCAATAATGTGTGTAAAAGTCCTTTGACCTTAGGTAAGCTAGGGTTGAGCTTGAGGTGGGAACCCGGCCCAAGCTCAAGGTGCTTGTCGTGCTTGAGGTGCTTGTCCTGCTTGAGGTGCTTGTCATGCTTGAGATGCTTGATTAAGATGCTTGAGGTGCTTGACTGGCTCCATGCCTGAGGTGCTTGACTTGGTGCATGATTAAGGTGCTTGAGGTGCCTTGAGAAGCTTGCCTGAGATGCTTGTGGGAACACCCCCTACTTCAAGTGCTTTGTCATGCTTGATGACTAAGGTGCTTGAGCTCCTAAAGTCAAAAGCATCCCTACAAGAGGGGGGGCGAGCCCGTTTCCTAGGGATTAGAGAGAGAGAACACACACTCACACTCACAAGGGAAGCCCCAGCTTGAAGAGGCAGCAAGGACACATGTCAGGTCCCTACCCATGTTACCTTCATGTGTTGCTTGAAGCCTATTGGCTAGGCTTCAAAGGGGTCCAATGATAAATTACTTGAATTATCTAATTGATTTTGCATTTATCAAGTCCTCTCTCTCAAAGGGGAAAGGGGGACACTTGTCCCAAGGCTACCCATGTTGCTTGTAATGGCTCCTGCTTGTGATTGGCTAGGCCTGGAGGGGTCCAATGAGCTTCAAGCATGAGCTACAAGGGGGGGTCAACCCAAGCAAGCTAGGGGGGTGCTTAGGGGGTATACTCACCCACACACACTCACAAGTACTCTCATTGTGTACTATGCAAAGTGCAAGAGCTCCCTCTCCTTCTCCAAGCAAGTAGAGGTTGAGAGCCTACACCAACACTCTTGGCTATGGAGTGCAAATCCAACCAAGAGCCATGCTTCAATGCTTAAGCTTGCCATCTCCTTCTTCTTTATTACTATGCTATTATGTATGCTAACAACAAGAGTATGATAAGTGAGGAACTAATTCTTTCTCCTACGAAATGTTTCTTCTTCCTCTTCCCTACCCTCATTCCCTGCTATCTCTCTCCACCTTCAAAGGTGTTTGAGGTCTTGGGACTGAGGCTTGGGATAGTTAAAGCTTTCTTCAAGTTTATGTTATGTTTGTGATGCTTGAAGCCTTCCATCTCCATGGCATCACCTAGGTCACAAGGAACACAAAGACTGTATTGTAACAAGTCTCTCTTTATGGGAGAAATCATAATACAAATGCCTATTGGAGGGGGGACCGGCTCCACATAAATCCGGTCCTCAACTGTTGTCATGTTCTCTAAACTCTCTCTCTTGCAAAAGTATTGTCTATGCCAAGTTAACTAATTGCTATGATTATGTTGCTATCTTCAATTATGTCAACCCGCTATGCTCACAAAATCATTTCTTGAAAGTACTCTCATTAAATTCCGCTACTCTCACATATTAAGGCAAATTCCATTATATTGGTATCAGAGCATTTGGTTTCTCTTTTCTTGCTTAAGAAGAGAGGTCCTTAAGTAGCCTATAAATGGTTGATGTTGTTAATTATAATAGAGTAAGTGGAACTGGGATCTAATATCAGTTTTGTTAAGCCCACTATGTGGGGGCTGGTGCACACCTCGGGAGCTTTGGACTTAATAATGGAGTCTTTTTAGCCTTGCCTACGCCATTACCATTATTGAGCCATAAGAAGTACAAAAGGAGCTAGCCCTTGGCAATTCCGCTATGTTAGACCTACTCCTCTACTCTCTATAATTAACCACTTTGAGCCGTGGGTGTAGATACTTAAGAGCCGATTTTCAAAGGCTAAGAGGAGTGGCAACTAAGGTTTTGTATTGCCAAAGCATACACTAAGTATAAACATAAATTTTGTTAACATGGCTGACAATAATGAAGAGAGTAGAATGAACATTGATAGCTTTGATTTTGCACATGAAGGTGCTAATGATGATGCTCCCATGTTTGTGAATTATCTCGTCACTAGGTTGCAACAAGCTATGGGCAACCCTGTTTTGCAAGCCGAAGTTACTCAACAACTTCGTGCTTATGGAATTTCCCTTCCTCTCCCAGAGGAGAGAGAGCTTAGGAGGCCTCTTGAAGAGACCCCCAAAAGAAGACTCTCTCCCATTCGAGAGGAGGAATCCAAAGAGAAAGAAAGCAATGACAGTCTAAGTTCTTCTGAAGATGTGGCTCCACGAAGACGGCGGTCTAGACGATCGCCTACTCCTCCCAAGAGGAAAAGAGCAACCTATAGTCCTTCTCCTCATCACTCTGAAAGGCAAGAGAGGAAACAAAGGAAGAAAAGGGCTAGGAAGAGGTCACCCTCTTCTCCTTCTTCTTCACCTTCCTCCTCTTCCGATGAAAGTTATGGCTATTCTCCTAGAGAATACAAGAGGGGAGGACATCGCAAATCATTTCCTGCATGGCGAAGGTCACAAAAGCTAAAGAAGTTCAAGGAAGGAGGAAAGAGTATCTCTTTTCTCACCTACGATGGCACCTTTGGTGCTACTGACAAAGTGTTGGCCTTCATCCAGCAATTTGATGCGGCCTTTGGGGACGAGGGCTTCACAGAGTCCTCCAAGCTACACCATGTAGCTATGCACTTCCAAAAATCAGCTCGTCAATGGTGGGCTAGCCTTCGTGGCAATGGAGAAGCCCCAAAGACATGGAAAAATCTACGAGTTTCCATCATGAAGCAATTTCTTCCAAGTGATACTAAAGATAAAGTTCTTACCGAATGGCGCGGCTTGAAGCTTCTCTCTCATGAGTCTATCAACAAGTATGTAGACAAGTTTTGGGATTTACATCTCAAAGCTACTGTCTTTCAAAAGATAGACTTTGCCGAGCAAAAACAACAATTCTATGCGTGATTACCCGAAGAGACTGCCGAATACATCAACTCTCAACGGCCCGGTACTAATACCGAAGTACACCACCATACCATAGTTGCTTCACGCATCAATTTCCATCAAGGGGCTAGACGTAATGTCAAGCCCATGGAAAACAAAGATAAAAATGATGCAAAGGGGAAATCCAATGCTCAAAATAATTCCCAAGGCACTTCCAACAACAACAACAACAACAATCGGTCCAAGGAGAAGGGAGTTTACAAAGGTAAAAACAAACTCTCTCCTGAAGAGCTTGAAGCTTTTCGCAAGGACCATAAATGTTTCAAGTGTGGGGAGCAAGGACATGGCTATCGTTCTTGCCCCAAGAAGAATACTCGCAATGAGACTCCTAGGGCTTCCACCATCGAAGCTCCAAAAGAGGATGCTCATTGCAAAGGATCATCACTCTCCTATGCTTGGGGAAAGGTAAGAGAGCATGATGCCTTCATCTTGTTTGACCCTGGCTCTACTCTCAACTTCATATCAATAGAGTTGGCCACCAAGTTGGGCATTCAAGCTTTTGAGATGGGAGATATAGTAACAGCTGATGCAGCTTTCAAGGGACAACAAGCCTTCGTTACTCCCTTGATTGGGAAGTTGAGGCTTCATGTCCAAAGCTATGTTGACAAAGAAGATTTCTTCATCTCTCCTCTCCAACATCAGGATGTTATCCTAGGGGCACCATGGTTTGATTGCATGGCTGCCAACATGAAGTTCCCTGAAAGTAGAATTTACTTCACCTACAGGGGAAAGAACATGTATATAGATGCTAGTGAGCGTGGTCACACTATTCCACTTGTAAATCCTCTTTCTTTTGATAAATCAATGAAGAGCTCAGTTTCTGCGTACATGTTTTATGTCAAAGAGTCTCTAAAAGCTAATAATGTTTCATCAAATGAAAATGATAGGAATCAAGAAGAGTTAGACTTGTCTACTTTTCTAAAAGGATTCCAAGATGTGTTCATCGATGATATCCCTATGGACTTACCTCCAAAACGAGGGGATGATGACCATCGTATTGAGCTCCTTCCAGGAAGCTCACCGCCTAACAAACCTGCTTATCGAGTCTCACAAGCTCAACAAGAGGAGATTATGAGGCAAGTACAGGAATTGGTAGACAAAGGGATGGTGAGGCCTAGTTCCTCTCCCTTTTGTTCTCCAGTCCTTTTAGTGCAAAAGAAAGATGGTACATACCGTATGTGTGTGTACTATCGAGCACTAAACCATATCACTATCAAAAATAGATTTCCCGTGCCTCGGGTAGAAGATCTGTTTGATAAGCTACAAGGCTCTACCTACTTCAGTAGGATTGACCTTAATAGTGGCTATCATCAAATAAGGATAGTGGATGAAGATATCCTAAAGACCGCGTTTCGCACAACATTTGGTCTTTATGAATATCTAGTCATGCCTTTTGGCTTGACTAATGCACCAGCTACTTTCAATCGTCTCATGGAGAAAATTTTTAGACCATATCGTAAATTAACTGGAGTGTTCTTTGATGATATCATCATCTACTCCAAATCTTTGGAGGAACATAAGCAACATCTCCAAGTGATTTTTCAAGCCTTGAGGGAAAACAAACTTTTTCTCAACCAAAAGAAAAGTGAATTCTTCCTTCAAGAGATTCAATATCTAGGTCATATTATCTCTCACGATGGTATTCGTATGGATCCATCAAAGTTAGAGGTAATAAAATCATGGCCTAACCCAAGGAATCTACATGAGCTAAGAAGCTTTATTGGTATGTGTGCATACTATAGACGCTTCATAGCAAAATTCTCTCAAGTAGCCTCCGAGCGACAACTTTAGCTTCCCTAACTTGGCTCAACCCTCTATTGAGGAAAACACAGTGCTCACTCCAGGGATAGACTTGACAGAGAATGTACCGATGACATCTACGCTTAGCGCAGTGCCACTACCTAGTGTCGTAGTACCTAATATGGGGCCTCGACCGTATGTGCCTCTAGCCCCTTATGCACACATGGCCCCCACACCTCCAATTGTACCACTTGTTTATGCTCCTCGAGTGCCGCTCCCTAGCCCTTATCCGAGTGGACCTATGCCCGGTTATGTTCCATATCCTGCATCATCCACACATATGCCAAGACCGGTACCCGTCCCTCTCCCACATATGATTCCAAGAGTACCTCCACCGGCCCTGCCTCCTCACATAGGTGACTTGGCAGCGTTTGCTCAAACCATAGGTCGATCTATCGCAGAAAATATGCGTCATGCATCTGATAGAGAGCCTAGAAGTAAGGCAGTACAAATTGCCAAACTCACGCAAAAATTCAATGGGGACGAAGATGCTAGAAAACACATTGAAGTGTTTGAACAAGTATGTGATTCCTTAGGGGAACTCAACAAACTACATAAGTGCAATGCCTTAAGCTTGACATTAAGTGGGAAGGCTGGAGATTGGTATAGAACCCTAAGGGTGGACGAGAAAACAATCTACCCTACCCTTCGAAGGTTGTTTCTAAAGGAGTACATACGAGAAGGTGTGCTTTGGGGTGTAGCATCTCAGCTACAGAAGGCCGAACGTAAGGAAGGAGAGTCAGTAAGGGACTTCATTAGTCGTCTAAAGCACTTAAACTCTCGCTGCCCTGTAAATGAGCGCTTCAACAATAACCAACTGCTTGATCGATTCATTCGAGGGTTGAGGAATGAAGGAATCTATAATGGACTAGTGATTAGAGGTATCACAACCTGGGAAGATGTCACTGCCAATGCAATCCAATTAGAGGACAACTTGATGATAGCAGGCATGAGGGTGTCTACTGACACGAGATCCACTAGCTCACAAGCCATTGAGTATGAACCCATGACTGCAAAGCCCATTGCCAATGAGCCAAAGGTATTTGAGACATTCTTGACAGACCTCACCAAGGCAATCCAAGAGTCTCTTAAGGATAATCGACCCCCTCAAAATAGTCACGTGTATCCAAGAAGGGAGCAACAATGGTGTTCCATTTGCTTAGGTCCACATAGCACTAGTGAGTGCCCTACGTTTAGAGTAAAATTTAATGGAACTTGCAACGCATGTGGTAGGTATGGTCACCAAGCTAAGGATTGTTTAATGATCAAACGTATGATGGCAAATAGACCACCTGTAGCCTGGATGGATGCGCCTCGAGCTCCTGTATTGATGCCTGCTCCACCTGTTGAGCAACTACCGCAACACATGGTCCCTAGATCTCAAAATGTTGTACAAGCTACACTGCTACCACCTCCTGTGCTAGGACCGCAGCCCCCGCATCCAAGAGTTGCCCCTATGAACCAAGTGGGTTGCGAGCCATCTAATGCTGATGCAGATGGCTGTGAGGAGGAAATAGACACTAGTATTGCCTACGGACTTGATACATTGGAAGAGTGTCCTATATACTACATGGAAGATTGTTGGGGGCAAGTCAAGCCAGTTTATCAAGCTGCTGCTCTCGCATCCAGAGGTCAAAATATCAACACCCAGGCTAGGAGGCCACCTCTTCAATGCTACGAGTGTGGTGGACCACATCGGGTAGCGGAGTGCCCTATTAGGTTGCAAAAGAATGCTGCACAGATGCAAATGAATCAAGGGAGCACGTCTGCAATGCCAATACTCACATGTAATCGTTGTGGCATAGATCACTTGATTGCCCAATGCCCCTATAACCCAAATGCGCCTAAAATCACACCCCTAAATTTGGTCGAAATTGCTAGTGTGACATTGCCAATACCACCCGTCGCACCCGCTTATGCGATTACACGATCCATGCTTCAAGGGCCAGGCCATATCCTCAAAGAGAGAGATACCGCGTCAGTTATCCAAGCAAAGAAAAAGAAGACACGAAGGAAGAGGTCGCAGAATACGGGAAATTCAAAGCCAAGTTCCAAAACAAACATAGGAACAGGAGATGACCCCGTGTATATGAATGACCTCGAGGATGATTCAGATTCAATCAAGACAATGGAGACTAGAACCAATACCACAAAGGGAAAGACCGACAAAGAAAACCGTAACATGGAACCAAATGAAAACCGAATAAGAGAAAACCATAAAGAGCCTCTGAAAACACCACAAGTGTTTCCAAATCCAATCCAAGACCCCCAAGATAAACCGCAAGGACAAAAAGGGAAGAATCGTAAAAAGAAGATTGGGACGTACCCAAACCCAGTAGACGAGATTGAGCAGGTGAAACATCTAAGAGGTTTAGTGGAGGAGACTCAAAGGAAACTAGAACCAGAACCCATGCATGTCAAAATTCATGACACAGTGTTTCCCACGCAAGTTCATCCACCCCACATGAACAATAGACCGTTAGCCATACCTAGTATCATCCAAGAAGGGAGTGAGGACGGGACATCAGAAAGTGAGCATACACCTTTCTTGTTGGAAAGGATGTTTAACGAAGGAATACTTGATCCCATTGAGGAATATGAGATTCCATCCTCACCAGTTCCTAGTCAAGGGCCTACACCCTGCAAAATGCCAATGAATGTTGCCAAACTAGTGGACTTCATGTCTTCTGAGGTCCGAACCACGATCATAGCAAAGCTGTATGGAGATCCTGAGTTATTCTTTGCACTTCGAGCATTCCTAAACTGAGAGCTACAAACGGGATTACCGCAGTTTGCGCAACCCAATAGGCCTGACTCGATTATGATTGATGAGGAAAATCATGTGCAATCACTTGACTTAGATGGACACGAGTCTGTGATCGAGGTACCCATTAACGAATTAGGGCAGTATTTTGAAGGCGACGAGTCTAATGCGACCCTACCCATCACTACCAAGGGATTAACTATAAAGGGAATTCTTGATGGTGGTGCGGGAGTTAGCATCGTTACAAAAGATTGTTGGGAATCCATGGGAAAACCCCGCCTCAGTGTTACTAACATTGTGGTAAAGATGGCAAATGGTACCATAGCCAAACCTATGGGGATGCTCAAGGATCTTAAGATCAAAGTTCTAGGACACAAGGTACGACATACGTTCATTGTAATGGATTTCTCTAAACACCTTATGTCATATGAAATGATTTTAGGACGACCATTCATGAGGGAAGCACAAATGGTTCATGATTGGTCTAAAAATCATGTATATTTGCAATTCCAAGACTCTGTCCTTAGAGTGGATTTGGTGACTGGTAAGGTACACCCCTTAGGGAGTAAAACCATTATTGATCATCGCTCTGACACCACAGTTCACTCGGCCCCACTACAATATTGTTACACTTGTAAGAAGGATACAGACATTGGCCAAGATTCTCCTTACATGGATGTGTTACCGGGTATGACGGAATCAGACAACGTGGACTGGGTACACCTAGCTGCAACCATAGATACCTGGGGAAATAGAGGAACCACTTGGGTCACACCAGAGGGGGAATTAGAGGTACCACAAATTGCACCTCTGAACATGATAAGTGCCATACATGCATCTTCTAAGGGCAAGGCAATTGTAGACCAATCTGACAGTGACACCGATAGCTCAATAGAAGACTTTGACCAACACGACTCAGACACGGACTCCCAGAGTGAAACGGATTCTGAATCTCATGAATTAGAGAGTGGAGCAAGTTCAGAGTCAAAACATTCGGAAGGACCGAGCACATCAACCGATGATAGCTCCTCCGAGAGTGAAGAGGACACCAACGAGGACTCCTTTAGTGAGCCAGATCTAAATGCAAATCAAAAGCAGGTCTCAAATAAGAAAAAGAAAAACTTTAAGAGGCGTCGATATCGAGCCAATGTACGTGCTAGGATAAAAAAGAAGAGATCCTCAGCAGAACGGCTCAGTTATATAGGAGCATGTGATGCTCATCGAAAATTGGTAGACGATTGGGGTGAATATCTCCAAAATGTTATGTGGTGTAGACCATGACCCCATGACATAGCCCAATTAGAGATCATAGACAAGCCAAAGTTGAGCCGCACTGCAAGGATGCGTCAAAACCAAGAGTTAGCTCGACAACACAAGAAAGCAGAAATGGAAGCACAGACCAAAGCACAACCAGAATCCACAGACTTGCATCCTCCACCAGAACATTTCAAATCTTACACCATAGGGGAAGCAAAGGTTGTGTACACAAAAGCCCAAAGAATACCTATCGATGGGAATAATGGAATCTATGATGGTCCGGCAATAGTTAAAGAAATAGAATTAGCCAACCCCGGTGAAGAATCAAAACCTGTTTTTATTGCCCAAGACCTCACAGAAGTTGAAGAGGCAGTCCTCAAAGAGCTTCTCAAGGAATTCAAGGACATATTCGCTTGGACATATATACCATGATATGAAAGGTGTTCCACCTTCTGTGGTCCAACATACGATCCCTATGATTAGCACTGCGAAGCCCGTACAACAAAGACCCTACCCGATGAATCCTAAGTATGCAAAGATCATTCAAGAAGAACTAGAAAAGCTTATCAAATGTGGGTTCATATATCCTATTGAACACTCTGAATGGGTGTCTCCACTAGTTATCGTGCCAAAAAAGAATGGGAAACTCAGGGTGTGTGTGGACCTCAAAAAAGTTAATGCAGCTACTAGAAGAGACCATTACCCCCTACCATATTCCGAACATGTACTCGAAAGAGTTGCAGGCAAGGAAGCTTATAGCTTTCTAGATGGGTACTCAGGCTACAACCAAATCACGATAGCGCTAGAGGACCAAGCTAAAACTGCCTTCATCACAGAATTTGGCGTGTTTGCATTTCGTGTAATGGCTTTTGGCTTAACAAATGCCCCTGCTACATTCCAACGATTAATAAACACTGCTTTTAAAGAATATTTGAGAGAGTTTTGTGAAGCTTTCTTAGACGACCTTTGTGTTTACTCTTCTTGGAAAGAACATCTATCATGTTTGCGGAAGGTGTTTGAAAAGTGTAGGTTATATCGTATCTCATTGAACCCGTTCAAATGCCAATTTTGGGTCAAGCATGGAGTTATTTTAGGGCATATAGTATCTAAGAATGGTATCTCAACCGATGAGAGCAAAATTAAAGTGATTCTAGAGTTACCACCACCAACCAATTACAAGGGAGTTCAAAGGTTCATGGGACACGTGGGTTATTATCGACGGTTTATTTTATTTTTCGTTGAGATAGCACGTCCTTTGTACAAGCTTCTCATTGAATTTAAATGGACTGAAGAGTGTGACCAGGCCTATGAACAATTGAAGAAAACACTAGCAAGTGCTCCAATTTTAAGGACACCTAACTGGGATGTCATTTTCCATGTGCATATTGATGCATCAAACTTTGCTATTGGGTGTGTTCTCACTCAACCAGGAGAACATAAATTGGACTATCCCATTAGCTTTGCAAGCCGTCAATTGAACGATGCTGAAAGGAACTACACCACTACAGAGCGAGAAGGTTTAGCAATGGTTTATGCAGTAAAGAAATTTCGCTACTACCTTCTGGCAAACAAGTTTGTATTTTATGTGGATCATCAAGCGTTGTTGTATCTGGTAAACAAGCCATGCTCCACAGGAAGAATCACACGATGGTTGTTAATTCCTCTGGAGTTTGACACTACAAGAGGTTGTGTGCTCTTGTGACGCTGTTAGCGACGGAAATACACTAGGTTTTTATAACCCCCGGCGTCACTAAAACCGTCGCTACGAGCGTCGCTACGAGAGCGTCGCTATAGGCGTCGCTATATAGCGACGCCCATAGAGACGCTCATAGCGACGCTCATAGCGACGCATATAGCGACGGTTACACAGAAGACTATAGCGACGCTCATAGCGACGCTACAGAGCCATAAATAGCGACGCTTATAGCGACGCCCGAGAGAATTTTTTTTTGGTGGCACGACATTGAATGCCCTGCCACCCATCAACCATATTGTACTTGATACACTTTTTAAAAAAAGTGCAAGGGTAGATAATAGACCCAAAATAGTCACCCACAAGAGGCATTGTTTGCAAAATTGACAATTGTACACATCATAGGCAAAATGAATTGATTGGCAAATGTAATAATGACAATTGTACAACATCATAGGCATAAAGAATTGATTGGCAAAAGGAACTGCGGTGACAAATGTAATAATATACATGGTTCAAAAAGACGTATAAAATCCGTCTCATGATACATAAGCTATGAGAAACCCTAAACTAATGCTATCTAGCTACGGCTAAAACTGACGTCGTCTAGTCAGACGTCTCATCGCGTCCAAGCGGCGTATCTGTCGGATTCTGCAAAAAAAGACAATAAGACAGCTTTCAGTAAGTATAAACATATAACGACATTTATAAAACAATACAAAAAATAACAAAGAGTAAACCCTAATACTAACCATGCCGCCGCGAGAACTGAGAATGTCCATCAGGGCGTTTAAGCCCTTCCTGCCTGCGTACTCGCGCTCGTACGGTGTGGGATCACGTCCTGTCATCGACCACTGTCAAAACATACAAAGATTTCATTATGTTAGAACTAAAAAACTCATAAACCCTAAACTATCGAACATGCATAAAGAGCAATGTGAAAACACTTACAAAATCGGCCTCAAATGATGCCCATCCACCGCTCTCCAAGTGGTGCGAGCTCCCTGCCTCTACTCGCGCTCTGGCTGCATCCTTTTGTTGCTTCCACTTGTCGGGATTCTCGCGCGCTGCTTTCTTCGTATTCTTCCAATCTTCTTTGGCCAGCCAATCTGGCCTGTTCCACCCATTCCTGATTGATTTTTGCACTTCGGAACGCTTGTGTTTGCAGTATTCGCGCATTCGAATCTTCATCAGGTCTTCATTGAAGCGCTGATCCCGTGTTGGAACGGGAAACTCATCATGAAGTATGCTGATGACTCTGTTTTTTCAATCACTTGGTACTTCACTCCATTTGTTTAGTATGTAGTGTCTAAACAGCTGAGAGCAAAGACCACACATGCGCGAGATCACCTTCTTGCCGTCATCATCCATGATGATGCCGCCGCTGATGTCGACGGAGTAAGGCAAGCCCTCTGGCCGGTGACGCGTGAACCTGGGTGTCCCGGCAGGGGTCTCTAGCGGCGTGTCGATGGGGGTACGGACGTCAGGTGTCTCCACCGGCGTCTGGGCCCCGAAGCAGGGAGTGTCGAGTGGGGTGGCTCCCGGCGGAGTAGGTAGAGGTGTGTAGCTTCTAGGAACAGTCAGCCGTGCAAAACCTGGCGTACATGGCGATGTTGTGGCTGGTGTGGGGGCGGGCAAAGAAGGGGAGGGTAAAGAGCCTCGTCGAACACGAGGCGGTGTGGAGGCATCGGTGGCGGAATCCCCACAACAACCGCCACCGCCACCACTAGAGCGCCGGTGTCTAGACGAGTGTGAAGCTCGTCTCGTCGACGCCGAAGCTTCGGAGCGTGCCGAATGCTCCGAAAGAGAGGGAGATGTGGATAGTGTAGGAACGCGCGATGATGCGCCAGAGCGATGACGCTCAACGTACCATTGTCTCTACTGCGGTGACAAAGAAGAAAGAAACTCCTCATCATCCATACCTGCATTAAACACACGAATATTTAAACTTAATATTGAATGAATAGAGTAGACAATGACGCAAAGACCATTAAATACAATGACGTAATGACGCATATAAATACAATGACGCAATGAATCGAGTGATAGAAGAGGCAAGTCGAAAACTCAGAATTTTCAATCAAAAGATGTGAGCGCGAGTAGAAAAGAGCATTATACACCATGGAAGGTACTTAGAGAGCCAGAGCTTTTACAACACGGAGCAAAATTGTTCAAATACAATATTTGTGGCTTTAAGAGATCTCTCTCTCATCCTCGCATAACTCAACATAACTTCCTATATCTATATAGAGCTCTCCGTCTAAACACATATCCTCTGTTTCATTTTGTAGCTCCTCTGCATGCACCCCATATAGAGTAGTAGCATCTTGATGCTCGTCTGGCACCACCGCAGCGGCTTCTGATTGAGCATCTTCTCTGATCTCCTCCATTGATGTCGTTGTGATTGGCACATGGTAGCCTTCATACGTCCTTGCACTACGAGGGGCTACCTCTATGACGTACCACCAGTTTGATGTAGACTTTGTAGGATGAAATATTACCTGCCAGAGCCACATAACTTACATGAGAGCTTTCAAGCACATAACTTTTAAAAGGGGGATGTTAACTATTTATATACTTACTTGTTCACAATGCTCGGGTAGTACGAAAGTGTCTCTTAGGTCAGTCCATTTCTTAGTAGAATCCACCTCAAGAAAACCAGACTCTCCTCTACGCACAGTAGCGTTGCGACCCTCCATGATTATCTTGAACCATTGCACGTCGAACAAGTCGACAAAAAATCCTCTGTAATCGATCCTCAAAATCTCTTGCAGCGTGGCGAAGTAAGTGAGTTCCGCCACCACAGGATCTGCATCAGAGGAACGTCGTCGACTAGACTGTTCAAATTTTGCCATGATTCCACAATCTTGAGTAAAACCCTTTTTGTCGATTCGTTCCACCCTAAAATGTCGACCTTTACACCATGATGCTGTGTATGACTTATACTACAACGAACAAAGGTTATGAGTGGCCGTTCAAACGTTTATAAATAAAGTCACTTGCTAGTCGTACATTGCAAACTTACCTTGGTCGCGCAACCCCGAGAGTACTCCCACTCTTCTTCAGTCACTTCGTCACCGCATTGTTGTGCGCTTTTCAATTGGTTGTGCAACCATCTTAAGCTCATGAAGGTTGGTAGGCTCTCCAGAACCGCTAGATAGTGCATCGGTGGTCATCTTCCCCGTCTCCACTCGATTCGTGCCCTTTGTCGCTCTTGCTTTGCATCCTCATATTGTGAAATCCACTTTTGCATCACTGGATTGTGAAGCATGCAAAATCGGTTGATTTTAGCCTCTAGATCTTCCGTCATCTTCTTCTCAACACCGAGATTGCACATGACAATCCCAGATTTGCGCTCATCATCTATGGTTCGCCATAGCGTGTCCCGCGATTTATCAAATCCGTCTAGCCACTCTCCAACGTACACTAGGGACTCTGATACCAACCAACCTTCTGCCATGCTACCCTCCGGACGTGCCTTTTGACGCACATATCCCTTAAGCGTTTTCATGAAACGCTCTAAGAAGAACATCCATCTGGAATGAACTGTGCCAACTATTTCCACCTCATCAACTATGTGAACAAGAAGATGCACCTGAATGGTTAGCATTGTAGTAGGAAAATGTTTCTCAAACATGCACACAAGCTCCGCAGCATTTAGTTTGGCGAAAGGTATGGAGTCTACGTTGATCTCCTTTTGTGAGATCCATTGCACCAGCTTTGCAAGTTTGTAGATTGTGTTATGGATGTTGAGAGACAAACATCCCTCAATGGCAACCGGTAAAATAAACTGTAAAGTATGTGGAGCAATGATATTAAAGTCCACATTTTATGCAATGATATTAAAGTCCACTATGAACGTACCTGACACATTTTATGCCAATCGTGTGACTTCAAACCGGAAAGCTTTCCTTCTTTAGTAAAACACGTTCGGAGCGAGTGCATTACGCCAGTGGGGGTCCGCAAAGATTGAATGGTCTCTTTTACTTTGCGTTCTTAGGCTCCTTTGAAAATCCATGGTGCTTTAGGGAGTTTTATCGATCCATCAGACGCTGTTTGCGGCCAATATGATACAGTCGTGTAAAAATATATCAGATCATTATACATTTAGAGTTTTATTAAAGTAAACTAATTGTAATAGATCACCTGAAAAGCGCTGTGACGCTAGTGTCACTCCATCCAAACTTTGCCTGCATGTTGAGAAGAACCAGGAGTGCTTTCAATCTAGACATACGTGCTCCATTATACAATGGCGTATCGGCTTCACTTTTCATATCATCATAGATAAGCCTTTCTGAATCCATGATCGTCTCGATCATTTCATCAATCTTGGGCTCAAACATTGCCTCGTTGGGAATGTGCTCTGCAGGATCATCCCCCGAGCTGTCAGAGGCTACATCTTGTGGCCTCACATATGCTGCTTGACCAAAGCGCATGCGAACACGTCTATTGGGTTGCAAGATTGCTACTTGTT
>NW_028221858.1:50000-68060 GCF_014529385.1 Adiantum capillus-veneris
CTCGCTCACTCCATTCGTTGACTCCTCTGTCTGCGTCTCTTCGACGTCAACCGCTTCGTTCTCAGCTCCATTGCTTACCTGCGATGTATATACATTGTTATGTTGAACATGACATGCAAAAAAAATCAATTACTAAGCATCATGTGGACTATACAGCACAACACTTGCTACCTTGGCTGGGTGCAGCAACAGGATGTATTCATCACCTAGCTCGAGCAGCCTCTCGTTCGTCCTAACACTCCCGCCATCACTTGCTGCCTGTCACAACAGGCGTCTTGATTGTGGGGCTATATCGGTTAACTTCTTACTTTCACACCCAAAAGCAACCAGACATGTGCAAATGTACTCGTGCAAAAAAATATAAATTAAACGGAATACTTAATTTTATGTACCTCTCTATATCTTTCCAGCGGGATGTAAACCAATCCAACCTCAGTTGGCTATTTTGATACAAATCATCTACAACAAAGATTGCCACTACATCTTGGATTGTTGCCCGCAAATGGGAATGTTATGCAGGTCCAAAGATCTTTCATCTTTTTCACACTCATCCCTTGCGCCTGCTGCGGAGTGATCCATGTCAACGAAGGGTAGTACCTTCCACTGCGCTTTGTGCAAGGTATCCAAGAAATCATTTCCAAATGGGTGCCGCATCTAAAACCTCCAAAACATCTTGGCACGATCGAAGATATTATAGTGCGTCAAGCAAATGTGGCTCTTTGCATCGTTGACCCCATACAAGATGTACAATTCTATGCCTTTGTTCATCTCTTCCACGGTTATGTTGTGCTTGACTTTCTGAAAGTAGGACTTGCCGTCGTCCTTCAAACAATACCCAATCATACCCTCGAATGTGTACAAATTCTTCTGCCTCATTGCTCAGCAAAGCACATTTCCCCCGCACGGATTCTCTTTATCCCAACCCAAATAAGTTTTCAACTTTTTGTTTACAGCTATAAGGGAACTGCTCATTATACATATAACCATTTGAAAATAGCTGCTCATTATACGTATAACCATTTGAAAATGCAAGTGAAACACGCTACCTCCCCTCTCCACCGAGAAAATACCGGCTACTGTCTCTTTAACCAAGAACTCCTTCACTCGAGCTAAGAGATTGATATCTATATCAGCACTGCCTACAGCTACGGCGACGCTAACTTCCATCATTTTTTTGTGTTTCCTCTCATCCCTTCCGCGTTTCTCTCGCTCGTCAGTGGCAGTCGGCCCTTCTTCTTTGTTGTGTGACCAAGGTTGTTCACTACGGCGCTCCTCCTCATTTTAGGCGGGTGGGCCCGATCTTCGGCCGCATCCCACGCTAAACTTTTCAGTCGCAACATTGCACCTGCATAGGCATCAACATTTCATAACTATCCAACCATATCCCCCCCCCCCCCCTTCCCCGTTCTTCTTTGCCTCTTTGACTGTGGGACATACGCCCTACCTCGTACACTTTCCATAGTCTACTATAGTCTCCAAGGCTCGCCACCTCAGCCGCCCACAGCAGCCTGCAGCGCTCTCTTCACCTCCCCGTCACAACCGCACACAGCAGCTCCCGCTCCCTCTCTCGCCCTGCATCGCCATTCCACTCTCTCCAGCTGCCGCGCCGGGGCTCCCTCCGCCTGGCCATCATAGTCGAACAGAGAAGCCTGTAACGCCTCGCTCTCTCACCCTGCCATACCCACATGGGCCAGCTTCGCGCAGCCATAGCTTTGCCCTCGCCGTGCAGCTCTTCTCCCTCTCGCCCTTGCAGCTCATCATCCTCCCTTCCAATTATCCCCACCCACATATTGTCAATGGCAACAAAAACATACCTTGTTGTTCCTCCTGCTCAACCTCCTCGCCACACTACAGTGAGCAGCGTCCCCAATCTGCCCTTATTTCCACACGAGGAACGCCCTCCATCTGCCCCCGGCCTGGTCAGTTTGCATGGTAAGGTTGCAATCGCTCCTGTCGAGCATCCCCAAACAGCAACCGACACGCAATCATCCTGCACCCTTTTCCAGCCCCGCCTTCTGCCAAAGCACACCTGTCATTGACTTTTATCGCCACTCAATTCTCCACCTCCGATTCCTCCTTCTTGGTCAATTTTCCCAGAAACTACTACACAGACTAGGGTAAAACACCCAATAAAAAACTAGACCTAAATTCATCTACAGAAAAGTCCCAATCGACGGACTATAGAGCTTCAGTGCTTTCGTGGTTAGAGCATGCAGAAGTAAATTGCGACCCTTAGATTTAGGGTTCCATCCCCGTTGGCGCGCAATGCTCAAATAAACTTTTTCCAAAAACTTGGCAAACCTACATATCTGAAACAACAGAGGTAATTGACAAAATTTTTACACCGAATTACAACTAATGTTTTCACAATTTTGTAGGTTTTCTCACCTTCAAATACAAAATTTAGAGGTAAATTTCAAAATTTGTAGGTGGGATTACACTAAACCTAGGTTTTTTTCGAGCACTATTGGCGCATTGACTTTTTAGTTCCCTTAGGGGAGTCTCCTTATTTGCCCGCAATTTTGTTACACTACAAAACTTTTGTTGTGTCGTCCGTCGCCTCTGTATTGCCGATCAAGCTACAACTTTTACAGGTGGTAGATGTTGCTCTCAGCTATGTGATGCACCCCTCCGAGCTCAAAAGAGTGCACTATGGAGGTCGGAATCTATCAGTCCGCTTAGGTGGTCTTGTATTGGGTGTTTTACCCTAGTGTGTGACCCGTCCTCGACTCTAGGGAGGGAAAGAAGAAGAGCAAGGGACACGTGATGGACAATGAGCTTCCAAATGTATATCATTAAACTCTTCGTCGTTTAGTACAAAGAGATTTTCAATTATATTGACTCTATTTTCTAGAAAAATCCAAGCGAACTTTTTCCTTGTCACTCTCATCCAGTGTTCGGGAAAAACGTGTCTCAGCTTAATATTGTGTTGTTTTCAATTTCAAATATGCCGGTTGAGGGCATGGAGAAAAGGAGAAATTCCGCCCCAAAATAGAAAAAAATAGTGTAAAAACCCAGAAAATAAACCTAATTTTCTGAAATTTCCTCTTGGAAAATTCATGGGAAGGAAGTTTATATGTTTAGAAGAATGATTTTTCCCGAACACTACAAGTCTCATCTCAACCGGCTGTTTCCTAATCGGCTCAGGGCTAAATGGAGATACTTTCCCGCACACTGATTCACATATAAGGGCATATGCACACGCAACAAATGTAGCTTTTGCAACAATTTCTGCTCGAACTAGAACAAGGTTCAGAATGACATGAGCACAAACTAGTTCACCCTTCGTTCACCAACATGATTAGATGGCCGACAATGAGCCCAATTTCAGACACCTGTTGGAATTAGGGTTGCAAGAAAACACACACAGCTTGGAGAAGACGAAGGAAGGCAAGGCACACAACTAAGAGTGTATCACTTAGTGTGCAATGGAAAGATAGATAGCCCTAGAGTGATGGACGTATATACAATGCACGAGGGAAAAAACCTCCTAAAGAGGGAAAAAATGCCCTGCGGTCCTTGTGTGTTCACACACATCACTACCACATGTATATGGTAACAAATCCCCCCTGGGGGGATGCGGTGAACGAGAGCTGGCACATGAGTAAAGGGAAGTGCCATGCCCTAAGGACATGATCAGTCCACAAAGGGGAGTAAGCCCCAAGCTTTGCGGAAAGCTTTGAGCTTCTCACAAGACAATGCCTTTGTGAAAAGATCTGCAAGGATGTCCTGTGTTGGCACATGTGACATAAGCCAAGTTGACCTCTCCTGTTGAGAGCCTCTCCCTGACATAGTGGTAATGCACCTCAATGTGCTTTGTGCGAGCATGAAAAAATGGGCTCCTCGCAACTGCCAATGCGCTCTGACTGTCAGTGTAGATAGTGTTGGCAGTGTCTTGTCCAACACCCAAATCAGCCATAAGGCGTCTAAGCCATACACGCTCAATTGTAGCTGTGAAGACTGCCCTGTACTCAACCTCACAACTCGAACTGGCCACATTAGGTTGCTTCTTGCTCAACCATGGTTTACATGAACTGCCAAGCATGAAACAAAAACCACTTGTGGACACTCGCCTGTCAAAACAACCAGCCCAATTTGAGACTGAAAAAGCATGTAAGTCTGGCGACAATGATCCCCCCTTGGGATAAAACAAGCCAAGATGTAAAGTGCCACTAAGGTAGCAAAAAATACTTTTGACAAGCTTCCAATGCTTAGACTATAGGCTATCCATAAATCTACTGACATGTGAGACTGCAAATTGAATATCCGGCCTCGTGTTGCATACATAAATGACGCATCCAACAGCAGTTTGGTAAAGAGTGATATCATCAGGATCACCAACGTCATGAAGACTCAATTTCAAACCTGTTTCCATGGGAGTGGCAATAGGTTTGCAATCCTCAAGTCCAAACTTACCTAGTAATGTCTCAATGTAACTTTTTTGACACAATGTGAGACCGCGGGGGACTAGACCATGCAACTCTCCACCCAACCACTCCCTATATAGGCCCTGCCTACTAATTATAGAGATCCCCTTGATCGCATGTCCGTCGTGGCCCTTGGCCCGGCCCTTGGCCTGACATTACTCCCCCCTTGGAGAAGCGTTTTCATCCTCGAAAACACAAGTGATAGTATCTTCGTAAGAACACTGATGTTTTCCTGATTGGCTCCCATACGCGGTCCAATTGTCCATATGACCGATACTTGGTGCAGTGAGGAGGTTCAATGAAACCAAGAGCAACATCTTGATTTTCACATTGTTGTCCTTTTGCAACCACTTGTATCTAACCAGTTTTCAGACTTTCTGAAGCTACTGGAAAAAAGCATGCAAGAAAGCCTTGGGGCAACTTTTCATGAAGTTGTGAGCCAAATTTTCAACTCACGTGAGTATCTTAAAAAGCTCATAGCTACTAAGAAATAGAATAGGATGTGTCCTTATGTCAGACTTCTGAACATTTTGGAACACGCAGAACTACATGTCAACATACTTTGTCAGCACACCTATTAAGTCCTTGACTTATGAAACTATTGAAACGGTATCCAACCCCACCACAACAGGTGTTCAAAGTTGAAAACCTTACTTAAGCAACTTAGCTTCTAGAATAGGGAGAGAATCGACCATTCAAAATGTGTTGTGCTAACGTATGCTCTTAACAGATCCTTTAGCAAAAAAAAGTTGTAAGCTGCCCATCCAACACGGGTTGAATAGCAGTAGTAAGAGTGAGGTGCTTTCCCCCAACCATTTACAAACAGTCTTCCATGACTGACGATAAACTATGACTCAACCATTGAGTATCCAGCCATATACTTGGTATGGAGTGGAGAACACCAACTAGGTCCCTATATAGGCCATGCCTGCTAATTATAGTACTGGCCACCTTGGCCCTGCCCCTTGGCCTGACACACAAGGCAATACCACCATCACACTGCTTAAACTGTGATGGTCCAATGATCAACAAATCATCTACATAAAGAACCACAATGAGAAGTACATCACCCTCGCGCTTTACATACAATGTGCGTTCTGTTGTACTGTTATGAAAGCCTCATTTGACCAAATGAGTGTCAGCTTTCTCATACCAAACACGAGGAGATTGCTTCAACCCATACAAAGCCTTCTTACATCTGCATACTTTGTCCTCTTGTTCTTTCATGACAAAATCATGAGGTTGTATTACATAAACTTCCTCAAATATGTCACCATTCAAGAAAGCAGTAACAATGTCTAATTGATGTACATCCCAACCAAAATGAGCTACCAATGCACATAGAAAACGCACAATAGTCATACGACAAGTGGGAGCAAAAGTCTCTTCATAATCTATGCCTTTTTTTGTGCATAACCCTTTGCAACAAGTCGATCCTTATGGGGATTGATCTTACCATCCGGCTTGCATTTCAACTTGTAAACCCACTTCGTACCAATGGCCTTTTTGCCAGGAGGCAAATCACATAAAGTCCACGTGTCATTTTCTATAAGTGCATCATATTCTGATTGCATGGCAGCCATCCAATTTTTTGAATTTTGTGCTTCATCAAAAGAGAGAGGTTCGTCAACATCATGTAAGCTAGACACAGCCAAAGCATAACAATCTGATGCATAAGTTGCATGGTGAGAGCCTGAATGAGTACAACTAGACAAAGGTGCATCCAATTTACTATCACGCAATATATGTACCAGCCATTTTGGCATACCTCTAGCCTGTTCATTTTCAGCCCTTTCCTCATCAAGTACATCATGTACATCTGCATCAGTGATAGGCTGATCTGTAACATTTTCAAAAACCCCCAAAGGCTATACATTTGCCTCATTGGAATTTACATTCGAACTTCCACCACTGAAAAGAGGCAACAAAGTGTCATAAATATCATGTGAGCTTACATTATTGTCTCTAGTACATGACAGCAAGGGCTGAACAGATTCTTCCACAAACACTACATCCTGTGAAACCAGAATACGCTTTGTTTGTGGATGATACAACCTGTAACCTTTGCTTTTAGCACTATGACCAACAAAAGTACATTTGACAGCCTTATCATCCATTTTTTTGCGTTGTGTTTGTGGCACCAAAGCATATGACAAACATCTAAAAGCACGCATGTGTTCAATAGAAGGCTTTCTATCATGTCATGCTTCATATGGAGTAATAGACTGCAAAGCTTTCGTAGGACACCTGTTAAGTACATAAGTGGCACACATGATGGCCTCAAGCCAAAAAGAATGCGGAAAAGCTTGACTTTTGACCATACATCGTGCCATTTCCGTAAGTGACCTGTTTTTCATCTAAGCAACACCATTTTGTTGAGGTGTATAAGGCATTGTACATTGTTGTTTTATCCCACGACTAGCCAAAAATGCATTTAATTCATGAGACATATACTCCCCCCCTCGATCGGAACGGAGGGTGCCCATAGTACATTTCAATACATTTTCAGCCATAGCCAGAAATAGTTTGAATCACATAAAACTTCGGACTTTGCTTTAAGCGGAAATACCCATGCATACCTAGAGTAATCATCAATGAAAGTCATGAAGTAAAGGTAATTGCCCAAGGCACTACAAGAGGTCACTTAAATTCCGGCGCCAAATTACCGGCATCAATGGCGGGCATCGGTATATGTGTAGGTAAGTATGGAGGAAGATGGAGTTTTAAAAAAAATTCAATTTTAAATTTAATTCCATTCCGTGTTCTGATGTATTTTCCAACGCCTATTCCGATGCACTTTCCGACGCCTGTACGAATGCTTTTTCCGATGCTTGTACCGATACCTGTTCCGTTGGACCCTGCAAAAAACAAACCGCGGGATTTCTCTGCGCATTTCTCTTCTTCTTGCGCCTTTTCTCTTGGTCTCTTCCTCCTCACCTCTTACAAATCTTGTGCAAAATAAGTTGTCGAAGGTGCTATTCTTGCTCGTGGACTACTCCATAGCACTAAGGTGAGGTTCTTTTCAAGTTTACTTGTAGATTTAGGGTTTAGGGTTTAACATGGTGTGTGTGTGTGTGTGTGTGTGTGTGTGTCTGCACGCGCGCGGCGTTTTTGCAGGTTTGAGGACGTTTACAACACCTTTTCTTGCTCAAATAGGTCGCATGTGAGTGCTTGAACTTTTAATGCATATTAAATTTATTTAAATTAATTTCTATATGGATAAAAGAAAATTTCATGCTTTAAACTGTCAATGCTTTAAAAGAAATTATCGTCTGTGTTGTGAAATTTCGTTTTGAATTATGAAAAAATTTCATTTTGGTTTATTAAAAATTCTTGTTTTGAAGAAATTTTGTTTTGAATTATGTCGTTTTTGAAATTATGCGATTGATGAGGTTTAGGTTTTAAGTTTCGGTTAGGTTTAGTTTAGGTTATATGTTAGGTTAGGGTATATATAGGTTATATGTTAAGCTATAAGTTAGGTTATATGTTCAGTAACGTTAGGTTAGGTTAGCTTATAGGACGTTAATTATGCTAGGTTAGCTTATAGGTTAGGTTCTAGGTTAGGTTTAAATTAAAGATTAAATTAAGTTATAAGTGAAGTTATAGATTATAGGGTAGGTTAGCTAGATTATAGGTCAGGTTTAGGCAACAAGTTAGGCTATAGCTTAGGTTAGGTTATAGGTTGTACGTAAAAAGTTAGGTTAGGTTATATGTTAAGTTAACTCATGTTTAGGTTATAGATGGACGTTGTGTTCGGACAGTTAGAATTTATGTACTTTTATGTTAATCTAAACACTTATCGGTGAAACGTCCAAGCACGACCATCTACCAGCGTCTAAACCATAACCCTCTAACCCTATTAGCAGACTGGAATGGTCAAGTGCTACACTAATTGGAGTTAAAGCGACCAAATCAAAAGTTGTCAAACCTAAGCGGATTTACATAGCCTACCCTAACACTCAAAATATAGTAATGTATTAGTGGCCAAAACAAAAGTCGCTAATCTAAAGCTGATAACCCTTATTAGCTATCCCTAAGCAGACTAAATGGCCTAACGATACCCTAATATGTTTTAGAGCGCTTTACCCTAGCGGCTTTACATAGTGTGCCCTAACTGTCCAAACACGGTGCGCCATCTATTAGCGGCCAAACCAGAATCCATAGAACCCTAAGCGGCTAGCCCTAAGCAGATTAAATGAAAAAACTCTACACTAATCCAATTTGGAGCGGCCAAACCTAGGCAACATTACATAGCGTACCCTAACACTCCAAAATACGGCCATCTATTAGCAGCTAACCAACACTAATCCTAAGATGCTAACCCTAGGTGGCTAGCCCTAAGCGGATTGAAATGGCTAATTTCTATCCTAATCCAATTTAGAGCAGCATAACCTAAGCGGCTTTACACACCATATCATAAGTTCGTCCATCTATTAGCGGCCAAACGAAGATGACTTGTGTACTTATAAAAACGCAAACGGACTTCGGTTAGGTTAGGTTTAGGTTATATGTTAGATTATGTTAGGTTAAGTTAGGTTTAGGTTATAGGTTAGGTTAGAGCTAGCGACAAATAGTAGAAAAAATGCAAACGGACTTCGAAGATGACTAGTGTACTTCAAAAAACGCAAACGAGCTTCGATTAGGTTAGCCTATAGGTTAGTTTTAAGCTATAGGTTATGTTAGGTTAGGTTAGGTTAGGTTAGGTTAGGTTTAGGTTATAGGTTAGGTGAGATATATTATAGGTTAGCGGCCTAGGTTAGAGCTAGCGGCAAATGAATAGTAGAAAAAACGCAAACGGACTTTGAAGATGACTCGTGTACTTCTAAAAATGCAAACGGCGGACTTCGGCTAGATTAGGTTTAGGTTATAAGTTAGGTTATGTTAAGTTAGGTTGTGCTAAGTTAGGCTAGGTTTAGCTTATATATTAAGTTAGATTATAAGTTAGAGCTAGTGGCAAATAGTAGAAAAAACGCAAACGGACTTCAAGAATGACTCGTGTACTTCAAAAAACGCAAACGGACTTCGGTTAGGTTTTGTTATAGGTGAAGTTATAGGTTAGGTTTAATTTGGTATAGGTGAGGTTATAGTTTAGGTTATAGGTTAGATTAGGCGCACACAAACTTCAAAAACACTATATAGTCATTGAACCTGTGGTCCTAGTCTCTGTGCACCTCTAAACCAAGGTGTGCAAGGATTGGACATGGCTAGAGAATGTGAGATTGTTAGAGCTCGAGCTAGCAACAAATAGTTGAAAAAATGCAATCGGACTTCCAAAGTGCACACAGACTTCAAGAACCTTAATATATAGTCATTGACCAATAAAGACGAGATTATTACCTTGTGGTTGACCTAACCTCCGTGCACTTCTAGACCGAGGTGTGTGGGGATCGGGCCTGGCTAGAGAATGTGAGGTTGTTAGAGCTAGCAGCAAATAGTTGAAAAAACACAATTGGACTTCCAAAGTGCACACGGACTTCAAGAACCTTAATATATAGTCATTGACCAATAAAGACGAGATTATTACCCTGTGGTCCTAACTTCGTGCATCTCTAGACCAAGGTGTGCGGGGATCGGGCCTAGCTAGAGAATGTGAGATTGTTAGAGCTAGCAGCAAATAGTTGAACGCAATCGGACTTCCAAAGTGCACACGAACTTCAAGAACCTTAATATATATTCATTGACCAATAAAGACGAGATTATTACCCTGTGGTCCTAATCTCCGTGTACCTCTAGACCGAGGTGTGCGGGGATTGGGTCTGGCTAGAGAATGTGAGGTTGTCATGTATTGTCATATACTTAGTAGTGTGTAGTTATAACAACTAGAGTGTTTTAATTATTTGTTGCATCATTGGTAGATAAAGTATGGACGATACGATAGCGTGTCCTTGTGCGCATTGCAAGCATCAGATCTTTTGAAAACAAAAAATCTGTGATCAACACATATGCAATCACGGTCTCTTTCCAATTGAGTAACTACAAGACCTACGTTATCGATCTCATGGTCTAGAGACTGAAGGTCAAACTCCGCAAGTAGATATTGCTCCAACTTCATTCTAGAGAAGACGATTTTCAAACAAGCAGCCATCAACTGAGTCCTCCCAACCAATACCTAATGTGCATTTCAAGAAGTAGAGATGGAGCAGATGTTGGATGCGTTCTTTGACATGTCCCATCATTGAAAACATAGAAGATGACAACATTGAATGCAATACTGTGGTCCAATCTCAGTCATCCCGTTCATATCAACGACATGATAGCAACAATAAAGAGGGAGAGATGATGCAAAGTCTTGCATGCATGCCGCTTTACGGTGGTGCAAAAATCTCAGTTCTCCGTACCAAGTTGGCAATGCTTAACTTGTAGTTTGTCAATGGTTGGTTTGATGCCTCGGTCACAGAGCTTTTCAGGTAAATACATTGTATCCTAAGCATGATAAAGTGCAAATTACAATTCAATAATGTGATCAAGGGGTGGACTTATTCATGTAATGAGAGGTTGCTCAATGAGCAAATCTTTCCAGAAGTGAATCACATGCCCCCTACCCGTCCAACTGCTAAAAAGCTTCTTACTAATTTGGGCTTGGATTAGCACAAAATACATGTATGTCCTAATGATTGTATACTTTTTCGCAATGAGTATGCAAATTTGGAACCGTGTCCCAATTGTGGATCAAACAAGTACAGGGAGGACACACAAGAAAAATTTATCCCTGCAAAGGTCCTTCAACACTTTCTTATCATTCCAAGAATAAAGAGCATGTTCAGATGCAAGTCCATAGCGGCTTTGATGACATGGCACTCAAGTACTATATCGATAGATGATGTGATGCAGGTACCTATTGACTCTCGTGCATGGAAGCACATATAGGAAAGTTGGCCTACATTTAAGAATGAGCCTCGATGTATCCGCTTTAGTCTGGCAATGGACAGAGTAAACCCATACAGATTACGAAGTTCGTCATGGAGCACGTGGCCTATTTGTCTGGTTAATTACAATCTTCCACCATGGCTAGCTATCAAGAAGGGCAATATATTGTTGTCATTGATCATCCCAAGAAAGTACAAAGCAAAGAACATGGATGTCTATCTGGCACCACTTATAGAAGAGCTCCAAATCTTGTGGACAGGAATCGATGTGGTTGATATGTCCTAACCAATCGGACGACGGGATGTACATGTGCAAGGCATTCTCATGTGGACCATGCAAGATTGGCCAGGCTTTGGTGAGTGCTCAGGTAAGTGCCTTTGAAACCCTCACACACATGTGATTCCTGGCTATGCCACTGCTTTTATATTTTAATTTGTGATGTTTCATGATTGAGTTACTCGGGCAATCATGCAAGTCCAAAATGTGGTCCTCGACTTGGCTTCCACTGCTCTGAGCATTTGAGCACGACACTTTACGAGGAGCATGGTAGATTTTTGCCTAAAGGACATGAGCTACGTGGACCAAACATATGCAAACATGACATGCATCTACTAAAAGCGAGCAATTGGAAAAACATGTGGTTGGAGAGGGGAGATTGGATGCCACGTGGAATGAAAAGACTTTCTATTTTCCATGAACTCCCGTATTGGAGTGACCTGCTGATTAATCATTTGCTCGACCCAATGCACATCTTCAAGAATGTGGGGGGGATCAGATGGAAAATCATCACTAGAAAAAAGGGAGAGCAAGGCCCAAAGAGATGACCTGCAGGCTGTGGATCGAATGCCAGAGATGTGGCCTCGACTTAAACCCAATGGAAAGTTTGCTATACCAAAAGGTCCATGGGTTTTGAGTCGTGCAGAAGAGCAACAAGTGAAGAAGACTATATCTTCATTCAAGACTCCCACAGGGTGCATGCGATGTTTGAAAACAGCTTTTATGAGAGATGACAATCTCAATGGTCTTGAGTCCCACGATTGGCACAAATTTTTACGGTTCATCTTACCAATTGCCATAAAGGATTGTTTGGCAGATGACATTAGAAGAACAATCTACAAAATCAATTAGTTGGTACATTGGATCAGCTCAAAAGAGATAAGAGAAGACGGCATCAATGCAGCACCCTTAAATGATATTAAAGTAGTGTGCATGGTGGAGAAGTACTTTCCAACAAACATTCTTTGTAATGAAATTGGACTATTTAATTTGAGAGTAGCGAAAATTAATGAGAGTACTTTTGAGAAATGACTTTGTGAGCATAGCGGGTGAACATAATTGAAGATAGCAACATAATCATAGCAATTAGTTAACTTGGCATGAACAATACTTTTGCAAGAGAGAGAATTTAGAGAACATGACAACATTTGAGGATCGGATTTATGTGGAGCCGGTCCCCCTCCAATAGGCATTTGTATTATGATTTCTCACATTAAGAGAGACTTGTTACAATACAATCTTTGTGTTCCTTGTGACCTAGGTGATGCAATGAAGATGGAAAGCTTCATGCATCACAAACATAACATAAACTTGAAGAAAGCTTTAACTATCCCAAGCCTCAGTCCCAAGACCTCAAACACCTTCGAAGGTGGAGAGAGCTAGCTGGGAATGAGGATAGGGAAGAGGAAGAAGAAACATTTCGTAGGAGAAAGAATTAGTTCGTCACTTATCATAACTCGTGTTGCTAGCATACATAATATCATAGTAATGAAGAAGAAGGAGATGGCAAGCTTAAGCATTGAAGCATGGCTCTTGGTTGGATTTGCACTCCATATCCAAGAGTGTTGGTGTAGGCTCTCAACCTCTACTTGCTTGGAGAAGGAGAGGGAGTTCTTGCACTTTGCATAGCACACAATGAGAGTGTTTGTGAGTGTGTGTGGGTGAGTATACCCCCTAAGAAACCCCCTAGCTTTCTTGGGTCGACCCCCCCTTGTAGCTCATGCTTGAAGCTCATTGGACCCCTCTAGGCCTAGCCAATCACAAGCAGGAGGCATTACAAGCAGCAAGGGTAGCCTTGAGACAAGTGTCCCCCTTTCCCCTTTGAGAGAGAGGGCTAAATAAATGCTAAATCAATTAATTAAATCTCCTAAATTATTATTGGACCCCTTGGGTGGCCAACCATAAGAGAAGACAGCATCATGCAACACGCTTAAATGCTATTGAAGTAGTGTGCATGGTGGAGAATTACTTTCCAACGAGCATTCTTACCATCCAAATGCATGTACTTGTGCATGTGGTCAATGAATTTGCAGTTGCTTGGGTGGTCCATAGCAGGTGGATGTTCTTCTTGAAGAGATTTATGAAGACTTTAAAGGGGTTTGTTCGTCAAATGGCTCGCCCCGAGGACAGCATGGCCGAAGGATGGCTTGTACAAGAGTCTCTTGTCCTCATCAGTGAATTTTTTGGCTCAATTGATCCAGAGATGCCCCGAATGTGGACTATTGAGGTCAACGTCAAGGTGATAGGGGACAAGTCGCAGAGATAAGGCATCGTTAGGAAGATGGACATCACAATGCGAGAAAAGCTTATGAGATTTTTCCTTCTCAACTCAGACATCATGCAAAAGTGGCTAGAGAGGTACGAAGGGAAAAGCAACAATTCTTGACAGATCGCCTACAATTCAAGCGCAACCGTGCCACTAGAAACCTTCCTTTTCCATATCGCCTTCAAAAATTGTGTGACTTTCCAACTGGGCGGTGGTTAGATGCGACAATTTCAGAGGCAAAGAGGAATGGAGTGTTGATTATTGAAGAGGAAGTGGAGATGTCAAGGGGTTGCGATTGGCATGTGTATTTTCACAACTTCTTTTTTGAGCTCCACATGATCACATTGCTTTAATAACTTTTAGTCTGTTTCAATTTTGTGGCTGTAGTATCACAAATATGGAGCCGCTGTGGTCGCATGGGAAACACTTCAGAGTGCAACGGATCAACGAACGAAGGGTCACTTTCAACAGTGGTGTTAGGGCAAGCTTCGTCCAAGAAAGTAAGAGTAGTGCCAGGAATGAGAATACAAAGACTAGACAACTTGAATACTTTGGCTGCATCCAAGACATCTTGAAGATTATCTTTAGAAAGTTTGATATGTTTATCTTTGATGTCAAGTGGTTCAAAGTTATTACCAGCGGCCCTAATGCAACTGTGCGTAAAGACAAGAGTAGATTGATTCAAGTGAACTATAGGCAGGTGTGGACAGATGCGCGGGATACATTTGTACTTCTGCAGCATTGTGAACAAGTTGTGTTCACACACGATCCACTATGGACAAAAAATGATGAGAATGATCTATCTTAACCCTGCTAGCTCTATGTCGTTCAAGTTTCTCCACGGATCAAGCAATTGTGTAAAGGATTGGACGTTGAGGTCGAAGAGGTGATTCATGAACAAAGCGCAGGATTGACGGAAACTTTAAGTTTAGATTTTGAGTTGGATGTCAATAGTGAGCAATTGTCTGAACCTAGAGATGAGGTGTCAAATACTGAAGCTAATGCAGAGAGCGACGAAGAAGTAGAGTTCGATGACAAAGATGCAGAAGTATAGATTGAGATAGACATCTTTGGTGCATCAGATCTCATAAAGATGAGAGATTAACTAATGATTATTGCTAGGAACTCTTTTGTAAAACTCTTTTTATTAGTCTACAATACACTTTAGATTCATTCATTTGTGTTACAGCTTGATTTATTTGTTATTCGTATTGATTAAGCGTTTCTTTTATAAACTAACGTATTTTGTGGGTGTTATTTGTGTTTGATTAGCCATGGACGATGATTAGAATCCATAGTCTCCTAATTTTAGTTTTTCTTTCACTCTGGCCGACATATTTCGCGCTCAAGCAGATGGGCTCGTTTTTGTCTCAGTTCACACCAGAGCAGATCACGATAACACAGCACCTTTGGGCAGTAGGTCCCTCTAGACCTACTATGGCCAACACTACGTCCAGGACTAATGTGGTCCCTACATGGAGCGGCCCCACACCTCAGTCTAGTGTGCCCCCTACGCCTAGGACTCATGTGCCCCCTACACCGATGGGTGGTTCATCCTCGAGACGAGGTAGGCGTTGTTTCTGGAAGTGATAATTGTTGTGGTAGTGATTCTACCCCGATGCGTCCACACCACCGAGAGAGCGTCCACCAGTCTCTTCAGTAGATAGTTCACCAATTGGCACACCATGTACACCTTGGGGATCACGCGAGCATGATCCTAGCAAGGTGTACAAGAGCAATGATGGGGCTGTTGTGGCGGATAGGGTCGGAAAGGCCATGCGACAGAGGATTCGGCAGTTCTGTACCATTTAGTTTGGTCACTCTGTGATGGAGGTTTGGGATAATCTCAATCTTGAAAGAAAGAATTACAGCATCAAGGCCATTCACAGAGAGTACAGGCCGGTAGAGGGATACGATCTAGTCTCGAATCCCTAGATTTTGAGCGTGGCAAAGGTCACAATGTCACACCGTCGGTCAAAGACGAGAGACAGGTGCAATGCCGACAGTTCAAAGCCGGCATGGTTGGACGCAATGGAGTGGGCGGGGATTGCACGAGAGGCACAAGACAATCTTGAGAGATTTTAGCAGTAGAGAGATGCAGCCAGAGCACGTTTGGATGTCTGCTAGAGTGTCACATCTTGCGAGTGTAGGCTACGACACGCTTCGACATGAGTTTGTAAGTATTATACGTATGCTTTAAATATTGAAAATATATATGTTATTTGAAGATTTATCTCAGGATTAACTCAGAATTTTGCAGGAAGTTGCCGTGAAGCGCCCTCTGACACGTCGAAAGAGGAAGTATCGGTACAAGCATGGACTTGTAGCCCTTTTGACCCAGCTGTGCAGGAGAAGGGAGAGGATGTTGACTGGGAGGCATTACCATGAGGGTCTTCTTGATACAGTTTTCCCAATCATCTTATACACAATCTTCTTGGTATAGTCTTTTTGTAGTTGTGGTCTTCTTGATACATTCTCACTGAGTGATTGTTTGCATATGTACAATTTTGTAATGCTTATGTTTATGATTTATGGTTATGTTTATGGTATGGCATAGATGTTATGGTTAACGTTTGGCAGTCAAGTTAAGGTTATGGTTTTGCTATGATGGTATGGCAATCATGTGATGGTTATGGTTATGGTTATGGTTATGGTTATGGTTATGGTTATGGTTATGGTTATGGTTATGGTTATGGTTATGGTATGACAGGTTATGGGTTATGCAATGATGCTAATGGTTGTTATGGTTATGGTATGACAAGCAAGGTTATGGTAAATGGTTATGGTATGGCATATACGGGTTCGTCTATGTTTATGGGTTTTGCTGCACTTTTTTCAACTCATGTTTTAATTATGGTTATAAAATATTCTATAGCCGTTATATGCCATGATCAAGCTTTGATTTTTGTGGTTCTATTGTTAAACTTATATAAATTTACTAATTGCCATACACTCGCTCTTTAGCATCAGCTCAATGGTGGTTGGTGTGGTGCTTGTCCACTCTTCCTTTGGGCGCGAGTAGTGAGAACGGAGTTTTCTTTTGGCTTCAGTAACATGCAGCATCAGCTCCCAGCCCTCTCTGCCCAAAAAAAAATTGTAGGTTTGGTCGTCGGTACAGAGTACAGGTACAGGTGTCGGTAGTAACTTCGAAAATGCATCGGAATATCCTTTAATTATCGGTGCTTATTTCTACGCTGATTTCGACGCTTATTTCTAAAGTTGATTCCGACGCAAAGTATACCAATGTTTATACCGACGATAACAAAACTGGAGTCTTTTCCAAGGCCTATTTCATATGCTTTTTAGTTTTAAAACTAACTATCATCTATCTTGTCGGTATCTGCGTTGATTTCTGCGCGATGTGTTGTATGTATTGAGGACGGAGTTTTGCATGGGCCCACAAACATCACTATGCACAAGTGCAACCTGCATGTGGCCCTAACTGAACCATCCTTTGGAAACATTTGAACGCTGTAATCTTACCCAAAATACACCTTCATAAACATGTTTGACAGGTGCTTCAAGAGGCGGCAAAGAAGCAACCCTATTAGATTTCTGCAAATGCAGTTAACTGGCAAAATTCAGATGCCCAAAATGTGCATGCCCACAGTTTTGCATCTGAGACAGCCCCTTTGAATCTGCAACTGGATTTGCAAAATTTTTATCCACACTTGTCATACAAAGTGAGGTTATACAGCCCATCGGCACAAAAAGGTCAGATGCAGCAATTTCATCACCAAAACTGAGATCATAATTGTACATTTGTTATCCACAAATTTTGACTACACATCCAAGTCTAGCGAGTGCGGATACAGACAAAAGATTCTTCTTGATCCCAGGTACATTCAAAGTGCACAATAAGTGTGAAAGAAATGCCATTTGCAGACAGTAAGCACAATCTTTCCCAACACCCTGAGAACCGGATAGAGGCATTGTGGAGCTGCAAGAATAGTGACCATGAATTTCCATGAAGGGCAGAGATACCTAAAGAGAGAGTGAATAATTTCACGATGTGAAGGTAAATGTGCATTTGTACGGCGCACCTAATCATGTCAAAAAGTACCATAACACACCATATGTGAAACTGCATGGCACTGACATTTGGATAGAAGCGGACTGTAATGTGCACTTGCACTAAAAGCCCATTCTTGAGCATCAACATCAGACCCCTCACAGTCTCCTTTCACCAAGACTCACCAAACAATGGCTGCATTTGTAGTGAAA
>NW_028221859.1:0-76318 GCF_014529385.1 Adiantum capillus-veneris
CATATTCTATTGGCCTGCCATGAAAGCAAACATACAAGAGTATGTTTCTAAATGTTTGGTATGCCAAAAGACAAAGTTTGATAGAGGGAAGCAACCCAGATTGCTTCAACCTTTTCCAATTCCTAATTCACCATGGGAGAGCATATCCATGGATTGTATCTTTGGATTACCCAAGTGTATCCATGGGAATATGGACGATAGTAGACAGGTTCAACAAACAAGAGCATTTTATACCTGTCAAAAAGACTATCAAAGCCCATCAAATGGCAACCCTCTTCACATAAACAATGTTCAAATACCATGGCTTGCCAATGTCCATAGTGTCGGATAGAGATCCTAGAATGAGCAGTAATTTTTGGAAGGGTCTCTTTGAGAATTTAGGGACAAGCCTAAATTCTCTTCGGCCTATCACCCGCAAACAGATGGCCAAAGTGAAATAGATAACCTAACAATTCTTGATCTACTAAAATCCTACGTAACGGAATTAGATTAAAGGTCCCAATGGGAGAAGTACTTACCCTTGGTGGAGTATTCCTACAATAATGTTGTACAAACCTCCATGAGAAAAGCACCTTTTGAGGTAATTGAGGGAAGATAAAAAATTCCCCTACTACTTAAGGTACCCGAGAAGATCCTCACTGCAGATGAGTATAGCTGAGACCTACAAGAATCTTTCGAAAATATTAAGGATGCTATCTCTATCTCACATCAAAGGCAAAAGGCTATTGCTGATAAGCAGAGAAGAGCCCAAGTCTTTACAAAAAATGATTGGGTCTTGCTTAAATTTCCGATAGGTCAATTAAGACACACAAAAGGAAAGAATCCTATGGGACACCAAAAGGACTATGCTAAGTTAGCAAAAAGTTACTATGGTCCCTACCAAATTCTTAGACAAATCAATGGGATGGCCTATCAACTTAAATTGTCCAGTCATTGGCTTATACACAATGCTTTCCATGTGAGCTTACTAAAGCCTTTAAAGGAGAGCCACTTCAAGAACCAACTATTGAAGACCCACCGGAGATCGAGGACCAAGAAGAGGTGCTGCAGCCCGAGTCCATTCTCCAACATGAAGACAAGGTTTTGAGAGGCGGTAAGATTATCCAACGGTATCTTATTAAGTTTAAGAACTATCCTTTTGAAGATACTAGATGGATGCAAAGCGTACAATTAAAGGATAACCTAAACCTTGTCAATGGTTACAATGCTTCCCTAGAATAAGCAAATGTACAAATATTTAAAATGAACAAAGTTTTTGTCTTTAAGAGTCTCTTTTTCTTTATTGTGCACAAATTTAAGTAGTATGCATGCTTAGGATCAAGTTTGCGGAGACAACGTCTTCCAAACACCAAGTAGAGCTTGTCACTCTACTATGGAAGACTCATAGGACTAATGCGCAGACATGCTTGCGGTGGCAGCTTGGGCTCTCAAGCACCAAATGGATTAGTCACCCATTCTGGAACGATGTTGTAGGGTAACATAGGGATCCTCTACCCGCTAGAAAAAGGACTAATGAATAGGCTCGATCTTCTGTATCCCATAGTCGAGGACGACTATGATTTCAAGAGAGAAATAATTTCATAATACTAATATTTAATTCTCCTAAATGATTTTGTCATGTTAAACGGATTATTTAATATGGGAAGTACAAGGGAGAAAATGCTAGAATATGGATTAAGCTAGCAGACCGGTCACAATAGGGATCCAAAGGGGGGGGGGCATCTGCAAAGAGAAATGTGCAAACAATTGGCTTCAAAGACCCTCAGGTTCAACCCATTAAGACTTCCAAAATGCTAAGGTTCCAAATTCAAAGGTTAGATCCAATGGTCAAACTCTAGGTAATATTGAATTCTTATGTGAAGACCAAAAAGTATTCACATATCCCTAGATAGGAGGGGGCGAGCCCTTTTAGTAGGGGATGAGAGAAAAACACACACACACACACACACACTCACAGTCTCCCTTTACACAAAGGGAATAGGGAACACATGTCAACTTCCTAGCCCAGTTGCCCCCAAGGTGCATTCAAATCATATTGGATGGACATAGAGGTGGACCAATGATAATTAGGCTATAGCACATTTAGTTTAATTCATTTTAAAACACTTGATAAAAGAACCGATAGAAATTTAGCTCTCTAGAAGACTACTGGAGAGTCTCATAAGGGGTCCAATGAGCATTCAATAGCCCAATGGCTTGCATGATTCCTATTGGCCAGAAGACAAAGGGGTCCAATGAGAGTTTAATTGCATTTATTTAATTACCTAAAGCTATCACAAAAGGGGAAAAGGGGGACACAATGTCACAAGGCTATCACTTATGCTTCTTAATTATCATTCACTAAGCTTTGCATGTCCAATGGAGAGAGACGCGGCTGATTTTGGCAAGGCATTATCTCACACACACACACACACACACACACACACACACACCACACACACACACACACACACACACACTCACAATCTCGTGTGTGATGCAAACAAGACTCTCTCTCCTTCTCAAGCTTTAATGGAAATCTCATCATCTACTCCAAGCTTGTGAGAAAGGAGGCCTACACCAACAACTCTTGGCTTTGTGATGCAAATCCAACCAAGAGCCAAGCTCCAATGGATGCTCATCTCCTCTACCGTGCTAATTACTAATCTATGCTAAGATTTTATGAGTGATTATGTGAGGAGATATACTTCCTTCTTGTAAGACTATTCCTTCTTCCTCTCAATCTACTCTCATACCCCGCTAGCTCTCACCATCTTCGAAGGTGTGTGAGGTCTTGGGTCTAAGACCATGAGAAAATTGGTATTGTGTTTTACAAGTGTGTGCATGGTGCTTGAAGCTTCCATCTTCAATATTGCACGAACAAGTTATTGAAGGAACACAAAGTATTGTATTGTAAAATTTCTCCCTTGATGGGGGAAACCTATAATACAAAGCCTTTTGGAGGGGAGACCGGCTCCATGTAAATCCGTTCCTCAACTGTTGTCAATAGATTAATTTCTCTCTCTTTGAAGTATTTTTCATGCCTATCTAACTAGGTGTTATGCTTTTTGTGTCTCTCTCCATCCAAGCACTCTTGCTATGCTCATTAGGAATCTATTCCAATGAAATGCTCACAATGTTTATGCTGTTTTTCGCTACACACAAGTTACTAAGCCATTAAATGTTACAATCGACACCCAACCTGACCTTAATATGCGTCAACAAAGATGGATGGAGTTGTTATGCAAATATGATTTTGGAAACGAATATAAACCTAGGAAGGAAATCTTGTGGCCGATGTTTTGAGCAGGAAGAGTACTGTAGTGACTGTCACAACCTCTACTACTTCTTTATTTGACCTTATTCGAGAAGTACGACTAATGACCTCTAGTACTTTAAGAATCCAGTACTTGATGGTGTGGTCTAGTATACTTATGGTCTCATTAGTATCTTAGATACCATTTTATTGAATGGGTTACTGTAGGAAAATTGAATGTTTTGGCCAGAGTTGACTTCCAAAAACAAAACCATGCTTTTAGCAAAGACTATAGCTTTTCATAAAAAATCTTGGGCTATTCCCAGCAAGAGAGGGATCCCTCCATATTTCTACTTAGGGTACACTCTAGACTAGTAGACTATATAAAGAGGGCTTTGGTATTCATTTCTTGATACTTATAATTGCATTCAATATTGTGGAACTCTACGTACGTATCGTACAAGGTCTGCAAGATCTCCATCACCATCTTCATAAGAATCTCTCTCTTGCTCTCAAGAAGAAGAAGAGGAAGAATCATCTCTTTGTACTCTGTTACTATATTATTTTCTCTTTTCATGGTGTACACACTCTACATCAACTTCTTGGTGGAATCCTCTATCTCTCTTTCTCTCTATACTTTTGTTTTCATTATGTGTAGGGAAACTATGCACTTGATAGTTACTTTTTTGTATATGTAGGCATGTATGGACTGTGTAAAAAGATGATCCATGCTTTTCTGATAGTGTCTAGTATGCTAGTATATTCATACAATGTGTTGATGATCACATAGATACATAAAAAGAATTCTTTGCATTCACATCATGTAGGTGGTAGGGACATTGTTTTGGATGTATATCCTAGACCTTATAATCACACCAAACACTTTGAGTGAAGGATTAACCACATCATTTGTAGAAATTTTTCTTTTATGTGTCATGTGAAAATTCCTCTTGAATAAGGAGTTATGTTCAAATTACAGCTTGCTTCACACTACACTTGGTGAATAATTTGGACTCAAGGATCCTTTGAGAGCCAATATATAGACTTGTTGAATGGGATACACCACTTAGCCAAATCAAGACCTTGATTAGATATGTTAATAACTATATTTACATCATCATTATCACTTCATGAGTGCAAGTTACTAATTGTTTTTTGTATAGGTTGTTGATTTTTGTATAACTCTTGATTATGGTTTTCTATATATGTGTAGGGTTTGCTACCAAGGAGGGTTACCATATGGAGTCGTGTGTCACGTATTTGATTCCATGTGTTTGAGGTCTGTAAACCTATGTGTAGAGGTATGGTTAGACAATCCAAATAATATGGACAATTTGCATGAATCGGATTTCTTTTTGTGTCACAATTGTTAGCATAAATTTTGTACGGGTAATGTGATATGACAAGGCGATTTTCTAAAATATAGAGCTAATCTTGATGCATTGTTATGAGGTCAAACACTCTCTCTTGTATGTTATATGTGCATACAAAAATACAAAAAAAATATTTTGCACCTATATGTGAAGTTAAGGCATATGATTGATCAGAAGGATGGGGCTATTTTGCATCATGATTGGGGTGATGTGATGATTCTATCTAATGCATGGAACCTTGGAAGAAAGATGTGGATGTCTCATGCGCATATGTATACTACTTTCCACCCTTTTGAGCCAAATTTGCAAGGGAGGTAAGGTGTGTTCATGGTACATCACTTATATATGGTTAATTGTCTCCAAAAATGGTGATGTGAGATTATGATTAGTCACTAGTTGGACCTTTGTTTTCATAAAGATTTTATCTTTAAGGGTCATATGTGTTGGCTCAGTTGAATGCAACATGTACAATTAAAACGTGCGAGAGTTGGTTCAATGAGAAATATGGTTTATGGTGGTCAAGGGATTAAGATCCCTTGTGATTATGGTTGTATTGTTTGGTTGTGGAAGCCAGCGTGACTCTTGGATGTTTTTTGGGTCATGGTTATGCTGCCAAAAGTTTTGCATCCATGTTATGTGCTAAAGCCGATGTGGTTCTTGGATTATATTTTTGGGTTATGGTTATGTTGCTAAATTTTCTGCATCCATGTATGTGCTAAAGTGGTTTTCTAGGATGGATGTGCATCACCTATAGTAGGTGAAGCGCTCATCCATGTGATAAGAACTTGATTATGGTTTTGGACTCAATTATGAAGTGGTATTTCATATGTTATGTTAGATGTGTAAGGTTGGAGACCCTGTACAACTGCTTACCTTGGAAAATATTGTATATGCATATACAAGATTCTATGATTATATTTCCTCATGATAGCATTAATACAAGATTAGTGTCACCATTATCCAGTCTTAGATAAAAGAGTGGATGATCTAGGGCTTTGTTGGATCAAGGACATTGCTTAGATATTCTTATTTTTTTAGGTTCATCTACGCGGCTAACGTATCAAGGAGCTTGCCTTGCCTTGGCTTAAATACTTGGTGCAGCATCAACGAGGAAATGGTGCTTAAAGTGGTATGGTTGGTATTGATATCCTTCCAGAGCTCTAGTTCATGGAAGGAGGAAATTAGCCTTATCTTATGCCTAGCTTAGGTAAGTTGGAGGTCTTTTAGATAACTCCATACAATGTGAAATTCTCTCTCTTTGTAGTAGGAGAAGATGTGGATGTGTGGACCAATTGATCCCACATAAGGTCAGATGCTTCTACTTTGTCATTTATGGTTTTAAAGGTATGGTATACCTACGTTTTTTATAGCATAAATTCATGATGTTCATTTAGATGTTTCATTTCAAGATTCTTTTTTTTAATTCTCTTATGTCATCTATGAGCTCTATTTCACCCTCAAAGTCTCTCTCTCTCTCTCTCTCTCTCTCCAAGTGGTGTACATATATATTCACCTTCTACTTGTTTATTTATTTTTAGTCCACTTTTATTCATACGCATTCAAGGGTAGAACTAGTCACCAAGTACCTCTAGATTCAATTTGAATCATGGCTTAAACTCCATGCTAGGTTGGGTGCTGACAATTCCTCCCATATTTTATTGCCTCCACACTCTGATGTATATTGAAATTGTTATAAAAGTTTAGATTCTGTAACTTTTGCATTGACTCTTTGGTAGGGGTAACTCTCAACACTACAGAAATCAAATTCTACCACAAAGAAGGAAATTAAGTCATGCCCATTTAGATGATTTCACTTGTAAAAAGAAATGAAATAAAAGTAAAAAAGAAAGATCATGGTTATGTATGTTGATCATGAGAATCATGACTTAGATGATAAACCAGATGCAAAGCCATGCATTCAAGTAGACTTGGTATAGGGTAATCTCATTTTTTATGCTTATGTTGATGGGGGGAAGTGCTTTAAACCTCATTAGCTTTGATGCAAGGGAAACTTTGGGAAAACCAACTATCACACCAAATAAAATAAAGTTTCAAGCATGTTTTGGATAAAACGCTTGTTTCCTTGGATAACTAATGCTCTAGGTCAACATCAATGATTACATTGTGATGCAAAAGTTTTATGTGTTGCCTACAAGAAAGCGAATAGATAAGGTATTTTTGGAAGACCACGGATTCAAATCCACAATGTCCCTGTGAGTTGGGCTAAACAAGGACTACACTTCTAGAAATCTTGTAAAACTTGTTTGATTTCATTCATCGAGAAGAATACAAGAGAGCACGAAGAAGGTGGATTCTTAGGGATAAAAGATTTGCAATGGATTCATAATAATCCAAGAGCATGTGTCAATAGACAAAATTGAAAACACATCGAATCAACTAAGGAATCTCAAAGAGCTTCAACAATTACTAGGATGTCTCAATTGGATAAATTGGAACATTCCTTACCTATCTACCTTGACAAAGAAAATTTGACAGCTTCCACATAGAAAAAGGTGGAAAAAAATGGGATGCTTCACATACTAAAACTATCAAATTAATAAAGATGATATGCAATCAGCTACCTCCTCTCATGTTGCCTGGTGATTATAGAAAATTCATTCTTTATGAAAATGCTTCTCAAAGCAATGGGATGTGTTCTCTATGGAGAACATCTAAACAAAAGTTTCATGATATGTAGATTTGCTAGCAGCACTTTTCTAGAGGAAAAATATAATTACCCATCTTCTCAATGAGAAATATTGGCATCCAAACTCAACATCAAGGAATTTTGGCTCTCTTTACTGGGACAAATTTTTAGTCTCCACATGGATCTTAATAATTTTTGCATATTTTCAACATCTAAAAATGTAAGTGAGATAAACATATACCCAGATGAGCATCGTACTTTTCTCAGTGGGATTACATTTATGAACATGTTAAAGGTTAAGAACATATTCTGGCAAACCTACTAAGCCTACTTCTTCCAGACATAGGTGGAGTGATATCATTGATTAGCCAAGCACAACGAATCTTACAAGTGACATAATCGCTTATGTCATATGCCATGGCTATGCTAGCACTATGTGACTAAAAAAAGAGGGTTCACAATAAGATTATCCACCTCCCACCTCCTTTTGACCTATCCCCTTTGTAAAGTAATAAATCATCTCGGAAAATGGAACCCACTAGTGTAAAGTGATAACCACTATTGTAAAATATAACATCCATTACTTTTCCCAACAAGGCATTAGCTTGCCCCTCAAGCTACCATGCCTTTCTATATAAAGGTGGTGATTCCTCATTTTTAATCATTTCAAATGAGCGTAGCATTTGCAAGTAAGTGTAGTTTTATCTCATGATAGAACTCCGCTTTCAAGATTAGCCTCTTGTATACATTTCCATAATGATCCCTACATACCACATTTTTTCCATTTAACATCATAATACATATCTTTGGCTTGCCTCTTGCATATGTATGCATATTCTGGTATGAAGCATAGTTATTGATTAGCATTTAATGAAGTTTTGAATTCATTAATATATGAAAATTACTCTCCCAAATATTTTTTCAATGAGTTGCAAAGCCTAGTTCTTAATATTGTCTACATAATTATTCATTGTTGTTCTAATATATGTCAACGGCAAGGTTGTATGCTAGCGAGGTTGCATGGTCAGATGGTCATTGTTGAAGGTTTGAGATTCTAGCTATAGACAAAAATCTTCTAAAAATTCTTGCAAAAAGTCCCTCATAAACTTCCTCATAAATTTCAACAAAAACTCCCACCTCTTGAAGTAGATTCATGTAATATTTCAATGGCATTCTTAAGTAGATCATTATTTAAAGTGAATAAATCCCTTGAACACTTCTCAATATTCATAAGATAGGCAAAACCATCTTCAAAATGTATAATATCCCATTTAAACTAGATCAAGCACATAGGCATAAAAATTTATTTAAGCTTAGAGCATCTACCTATCTTAACAATCGATCTAGTGCATCTATCCCTTTTGATAATCATATTCATTTCATTAAGCTTACTAAGATCCTCTAGCATGACAAAATGGAAGCCATAAAAAAGGGCTATCATTTTGTACATTTTGGCTATGTAAAAATAGGATTTAATCCTCTCTTCAATGCTAGATTAACAATTTCTTGTCTTACAATGAAACTAGATGTGAGACATAGGAACTTGAAAGATCAATTCCTTGGCAAAATTGAGACTACCTTTGAAGATGGTCTAGTCTATTTGCAAGTAGGGCCTAATCATAATGTGTTTCTAGCAGACCCGTATTTTGTTGAAGCCTTAATGCTTGCTATTAAAATAGCGGGTTGTGATCTAAAGAATTGAACTTAGATAATGTAGAGATTGCTTTTTTATTTTAGAAAGAGTAGTAACTTTTGGTTTTCCAACAATCTAAGATTTAAAATAACATCTCGTGAAAAAAGATCATGAAGAGAAAAATATTATCATGCATTCAGATCATCATTCATAGATGTTAAAATGTGATTAGATTTCTTGATGTGAGTTACACTACCAAATAATTGTATAGTTGATATGTACCTAACTACCTACTCTAAAATTAGAATTAGTAAATAGAGTTCTTAGTATAGATAATTTAGACTCTTCTCATCATATGATGTATTCAAAGAAGCCAATTGCATCTTCTCCTGAGCCAAAGTCTTTAGCTAAGCCTAGAGCATTGCGAATAAAAGATATCAGCACTTAGAAACGTTTCAGTCCAATGAGAATTTTTTTATAGCTATTAACTCTGAAGATACTAAAATCTTTATTTCTTCTTATGGTACAATACCTCATAAAAAAACCTAAACATGAAGTTCTTCAAAGTAGTTATCAAAATGTACATTTGCATTTTCTTGAAAGGCAATTGGCTTAATTGCATAAGTTAGTTTTTGAGTCTTCTCACAGACTAAATAACTTGCAAAAGAAAATCAAAATTTTATTGAAGCCCTTCCTTCTTCTATGCATATTGAATTAATTATTTCCTTATCATCATCTACACATTTATTGTACTTCTCATTCATCGATCCCTCTGCACATTCCAATACTAGTCACTCTGATAATTAACATTTGCTTTCAAATGTTATGAAATCTAATGACCTGTTATCTAACTCTTTTAATGTAGAACTAGGGAGAGAAGATTGAAAAGTTACAGACATGCTTACGACCAAGCTGGAAAGCGGCTTGCCTCCATCTAAGTTTGAGGCATAGAGAGATTTATATACAATTGATTGTAGTCATCACAAGAACCACAACAAATTTATTGACAACACAAGAAAAACCCCTCCAAATTCCTTGAAGGTATTAATTGATTATGCATGGGAAGAAAACTTAGATGAACCTAGATGGGATATGACAATTGCAAAACCTAGTGTAAGAATCAAAGATTGGTTTTTATTCTGTAATGTAAACTTGCAACAATATGATTACTTCTACACTAATCAATTTATAATGATTTCCAAGTAGAATGCATCCCTGAATACATTTCATATCGTCAATTGGATTACGAAGATGATGATGATAATGATCCATGTGAATCAAAAATAGATGAAGAACCTCAAGTTCCTTTATACATGGAGAAAGATGCACCAACAGAAGAAGCATCAACTTGCTCGACCAAAGCACCTCCAGTTTCTCAATTTGTGAAAGGTAAAAAGAAGGTTGGCAACATCATCATCTACAACATTGACAATATAAAATAGGAAGATATTATCTTGCCGCTTGAATACATGCACTATTGGATCTACCAACAAATACTTTTTGGTAGAATGAGGCAGCATACAACTATTGAAATTGTTAGCAATGGATTTACAAGAACTCTTAAGAGACAGTGAGAGCTTCTTTTGGATCAATTGAAGAATTTAAGTGTAAGGTTTTAAAAAAATAAATCTCCTCTTCTTGTCTTGATCAAATGAATCTGCAAAGAATTTATAGGACATAAACAAAATCAATCAACCCAAGCAATACAAGAATTCCATGAAGCATATATCTATAACTTCTCTTCTATTTGAAATTTCTATATAAAATGTAGAAACTTAACCTATAAAGCAAGTAGATACAACTTTGAAAAATAATTTGGATCTTTAATCAACAACATTAGGAGATATTATCCAAGATTTTTAGGTGGTAATGTAAGAGATTTGCATACAAAAATAGGCACAAAAAGATCTGAAAAAGTCTAGACCTTCAAAGAAGTTCTACAAGTAGAACTACTACACTGAAGTTTTTGCTTGTGCTAATTCTAAAGAAAAATTCTCCTTCAAGGATGAAAACAAGAGTTCTAAGGGAAGAAGTTCGGAAGAAAGCCCAAACATCGGTTTTTAAAAAATGTAAGTCTACTTTTTCTAAAAATGATAGCAAATATCTTCTATGTGGAAAAATAGGACACTAGGCTTCTGAATATTCTAAGAAGAAAAAATTGCTGGATTTTTAAAAATATTGTTCCGGAAGATGGATATAGCTATTTAGATCTATCATCAAATGAAATTTGTAACTTTGAGTTTATCCTTACTTAGTTAAGAAGCAAAGCCTCTTCATGAACAAAAGCCTGTGAAGCCCTCATCTCCAAATACCGTATCGAATTGTTGGATAAAGGCCAAGACTTTGTCCGTAGCACCAAAGGTGCCATCGTCGGTAAGGAAAGAGATGCTTTTCCATCCCTCCTTGAGCTTCTTGATCTTGGATCACCTCTTCCACGTGGCATAGGATTTCCTATGGCCTCTTCTTTTTTATGGTTCAAAGGTTGCACCATCACTTTCTTCAGAAAGTGAAGAATTTGAAGAAGATGGAGAAGAGGGCAACCTCTTTCTTGCCTTTTTCTTACCTTGATCTTCTTTGTCTTCACCATCACTTTCATAAGAGGAAGAGGATGAAGAAGATGGAGAAGAGGGTGTCCTCTTTCTCGCCTTTTTCTTCTCTTGCTTTTTGTCACCCCTCTTTGAAATAGGGTGTGGAGAAGTATGTGATGGTCTTCTCCATTTTGGAGGTGATGGAGAGTGTTTACCCCGTTGTCTTCGTGGATCCATCTTCACCGAGGTGGAAGGAGACTCACTTCTTTCTCATTCCTTTGGTGGAGGCTCTTGAATTCTCCTTGAGAAGGAGATGTGTCATTAAGAAGAAAATTTTTGAGCCCTTTATATGGATCCTCTTCTTCTTCCCAAATCGGAGAGAGGCCTCTTTTGGAAGTCTCGCAAGGAGGCTTCCTAGGTGCTCTCTCGTCATGGTGGGGAGCTTGGAAAATCCCATTAGCACGAAGCTGCCATTGCACTTCACTTTGGAGGGATGGATTTCCCATGGCTTGTTGAATCTTAGAAACAAGATAGTTAACAAGCATTGGGGCATCATTACTAGCGTGCTCATTAGCAAAATTAAAGTTATCAACATTAATTTCACTCTCTTTACTATTGTCAGCCATTCTAACAACTTTTAGGTGTACTTTGGAACTTCAAGCCCTATTTTCTACTCCTCTTTACCCCTTTAGAAAAAGCACTCAAGCTATTATACCCATGGCTCGAATACCACTAATTGCAAGGAATAGAAGAGAGGGTCGTTCAACACCAAAACAGCCCAAGTAAACAATCATGTCCCTATATTTGGCTGAAAGCATGCAATGGTGGTACAAAAAGGATTTCCCTTGACACACCATGGGCTTGGTGATTCATTTGTGTATGAAGTGGACCTTTAAATTTGAAATGGAGAGGGGCCATATATTTCTTTGTTTTTAGACGTTTCACTATTTGGAGGGGCCACTCCAAGAGAGGAGGTGGGGGGAGAGGGCTAGACCCACATTATGGTTATTGGCTTTCACGACCACCTCTCTCTCTCTCTCTCACTCTCACTCTCTCCACCAGAAAGATGCACATGAAACCCTAGTTTTGATTGATGTTTATTGACCACTGTTGCATCTGTGTGTGTTGCTCCTTGCCAATGGACAATACTACAAGAGTTTACCGCTCAGGTTCATTTACTCTCTTTTGACGAGCTAGATGAGGAGGAATCACGCTGTGAGCGGGATGGAAACACACAGAACGCCTCTATACTGACCTGACACACACTCTTGGGATGATATACGTACACACTATGGGGCACCACTCAGCTTACACAACCCACCTGGCCGAGACAGGGAACACACCTATGGAGTGAGAGGAGAGAGACTACCCATTTTCCCACTCCACAGAGAGATACACAGACACACACACCCAAAAAACTCAGCTCAAAAGAGGAGAGTTTTTTATGTTTAGATACAATAGATCTTGGGCCAGCACCAATGGGGCAAATAGCTCACACAATATGGGTAAAATATGCCAGATACAATCACAAATTGGAGCAGACGATTCTCTCATAGGAGAAACTTACACAGCCAAAATAGCAGAAAAACAATGAGGAATTTGACAAAATTAACAGTTTCATCGCGTCTGGATCGACCCAAAACCCCAGTATACAATGTCAAAGTGCTCAAATCCGACCTCAAATGAGCAGTTTACGGCCAAAACAGGTTCCAAAATGAGCAAAAACACAGTTGCGGCTGTTCCTCCTCTTCTCTCCATGTTTTTTTTGGTCTTCTCTCTATTTTTTCAGTTCCTACACTTAGCTTTATTACTTGGGCACCCTTGGCCTTTTAGTTGACCTCAAACGGACCCCGAATAGGCCAAAAATTGACCTCGCAGTTCATAGTTGTCACCTTTTTGCATCATCCGCACACCTGGTACTCAACTTTTTCCAATAATGCATACTGCCACCATGTGAAGTGGCCCCAAAATATGGTCCTCATGATGACCTTTCTGCATAATTATCACAAGAAAACACCCACGTTGTGTCCGTACTTATCCACGTGCAAATATTGACCCCATTCGATTGCCTGACGCCACTAGATGCCATCTGACTCACCTGTTTACCTCATGTCGTTGGCCCACGGATAGATTCCTTGAGAAGTGTTACGCACTACCAACTCCTCATTATTATAGAAAAAGCACACTGATACTGGTAACGATGAAAATCGATGCACTATGTACGTGCTATCCTACCTGTACACATGTGGGCCCCACATAACCACCTAGCTCTGGAAAATGGGCAATCCTTTATTTGATGCACCATGCATGTGTATGTACATATGCACAATCCCTTGCTCCAAAAAACTCCTGACAATGCATGGATGAACATATAAAAAAACATCCCATTGTCAGTTCCATTGAGACATGTGTCACTAATCAAGCTTTTCTTCGTGATTATTGGGCTGCAAAGAAATGAAAACAGAGAAGGAAAGAATGACATCCTTCTTTTGCACTTGGATTATCGAAAGCCAGGTCAAGGAAGAACATTTTTGCAACAGTGGCACGATGTTGGCGCAAGCAAACACTTGGGCTATCAAGGAATGAGAAAAAGGAAATATTTCAACAACTATTGAACCACCAGACATTTTTCGAGCTGCAAAAATCAAATTTCAACGATGTCGAAGACACCGTTCTATCGGGTGTGCGTAACACTTTGGATAAAACTAAGGTCCCGCACTCAGCAAGTGAGATTTTTGTTAAGAGAACCTCTCTAACGATGATCTTGAACAATAGTACAGGTGTAGCCTCAATAAACCAATCCAAAACTGCTAGTGTCCAAGGTGTCCATCAAAGGAATATAGCTGCTCCAATTTCAAGGCTGGAGAATAAAGATGAGGATGAAGTGCTGCCATTGAGTTCTTGTGAGAGACAATTTCCACAAGGAACCATTATCACTAATGAAACAAGAGATTTTGTGTATGTCTTTTGGACATCAGAAACCAAAGTTTCACCTAACAAGAAGGACATATGTAAGAAGAGAATTGGAAGGAAAAGTGTTGTCAAATATCCTGTGCATCTACTCTCGATGACTCTCAAGTACCAACAAATCTTAGCAATTGTAATTTATTTGGTGATTCTTAAGGCTGATTTGGTCAAGAAAGTACCAAATTTGGTGGTCTGCTATATAGCAGTGGTGGTATACAGTACCTTACAAAGGTTGTATACAAAACCAGTGCATTCCTGGGTGGTTACAGAGCTATCCTTTATAGAACCAAAGCCCTTGTGCAGTACCAAATTTGGTAGTCTACTATATGGTAGTGGTGGTATACAGTACCTTACAAAGGTTATATACAGTACCAATGCACTCCTATGTAGTTCCAAAGCTATCCTGTAAAGAACCAAAGCCCCTGTGCAGTACCAAATTTGGTAGTCTGCTGCATACTAGTGATTCCAAAGCCTATCTGTACAGTACCAAAGCCTTTGTATAGTACCTTTTTCGTCCCTACAGGCACCAAAGTCTCAATCTTTAGTACCAAAGCCTCACTCTATTTTACCAAAAGCCTACTTGTGTAGTACCAAAGTCTTTGTGTAGTACCAAAACTATTCCATGTATAGTACCAAAACATTCTTGTTTATCACCAAAGCATTTGCAAAGTTTACATATGTGTACTCTTCTGCAAACAATTCTAAATGAGTCAAAAGCAGACAAATAGTACAATTTCTGGTACTGCTTACAACCAATTTGGGTTCTATAGTACTATCTTTGGTACTGTTTACAACATACTTTGGTTCTACAGTACAATATTTGGTACTATTTACATCCAATTTTGGTTCTACATTACTAAAATTGGTACTATTTACAACCAATTTTGGTTCTACAATACTGTCTTTGGTACTGTTTACATTCAATTTTGGTTCTATAGTACATACTTTTTACATCCAATTTTGGTTCTACAGTACAATCTTTGGTAGTGTGTACATCCAATTTTGGTACATTACTATTTGTGGTACTGTTTACAACCAATTTTGGTTCTACAGTACAATCTTTGGTAGTGTGTACATCTAATTTTGGTAGATTACTATCTTTGGTACTGTTTACAACCAATTTTGGTTCTACAGTACAATCTTTGGTACTCTTTACATCCAATTTTGGTTCTACAGTACTATCTTTGGTACTGTTTACAGCCTATTTTGGTACTATAGTAAAAGCTTTGGTAGTGTGTACATCCAATTTTGGTTCTACAATACAATCTTTGGTACTGCTTACATCCAATTTTGGTTCTACAATACATTCTTTGGTACTGTATACAACCAACTTTGGTACTACTGTACATTAGTGGCATTTTACCATTTGCATGAAGTTGGAATTTTTGAAATCTTATTGTATTGGTTCCACAGGTAGAGCTATACCAAAGATTCAAGAGGACTCACCCTACAGTGGTCGTGTCTCTTAGATGCTTTGAGGCATTAAAGCCGTACTTTGTTTGGAAGTTGAAAGAGTGGTATACCTGCTGTTGTGTATCCCATGTGCAGATACTCTATTTCAAGGAGGCTTTTAATCAGATGCGACAAAACAAGTTTGGGCATCGCGAAAAAGGTCACCTTTGCACTTGCTCCGTGTGCTGTAGAAGTGATGATATAGGAGAGTGTTTTGCAAACCAGGTAGTTTGTCAGCTGTGCGCTCCTTGCCGCATTGTCGAAGCAAGGGACTTGCCAATACACCGTGTGCGAGCCACAGACGGCTCCAAGCACACAACAAGCCTAAACTAGCAAGCTCAAGAAAACAAAGGGTGTGTCACTCACCACTCTACGCTTGCCTTCGTGGTGGATTCCTCGCCGCGATGAAGAAGAAGCTGCAGACGTGCCGCGCTCAACCGCTTCGCCGCCGTCGTGCCTTCGTAATGCTCGATCGCACACACACTCTCCCTCTCTCTCTCTCTCTCACACACACACACAAGGAGGTGAAGAAGAAGAAGAAGATGGAGATGGAGCAAGAGCACTCTTCAATTGCACAAATGAGAGAATGAGTAAAAATTAGGTTTAGTTGGCTTTTATAGGAGCTCACCCCATTCACACTTGGGCGCCCATGCTTAACCAACTAATCCCTTGAATGTCCAAGTTAAAGTGCGCCTCTCATTGGCGATCACTCTACCTTTCCCTATTGGTCCGACAAGCCCGGTACCTGACTCTACCAAATACATAATACGCGTCCATCGTAGGTGATGGGTGTCCGTGTGCCATGAGGGTTAACATGCCCCCCTTCCTGATGTAGATTCCGTCCTCGGAAGCTATTGAGTTGAAGCTGGTTCGTCGAGGTGGAAGAGCATTTGAGATGAATGTCCTTAGCCTTCTTCAGTCACTGCAAAATCAAACAACATTGGCACAGTAATTGCATTCTCTTAAAAAGCATATGCAGTTTTAGGTAGACAAATTGATTGGTCAAAGAATTTCAAACAATTTGATAGCAATGAACATTAAATTGCAATGTAATCAAATGCATAAACAGATGTAAAGGTAAAAAATTAAACAAGTCTGGGGTCGCTAATTTGACGGTCGAAAAGCACTAGAGATCGAATATTAATACCATGGGTAAGCTTCTTAAATTTCTGTGGTCAATTAAGTTGTTTAATCGCGAGAGCCAAGTATTCATGTTCAAGGGCTGACTCGAGGCTATATCTAGAAAACCGTGTAGTTAAGCTACCATAAAAGGAATTTCTCATGAAATCATTGCCTGACTGATTACTTTTTCTTTGACCCCCCAAGGTCTTTTCACAGTGATTCAATTATGATGTGTGTGCTTATTTTGTATGCCTTGGGTTTTTTGCTTCTCAAGGAAAAGCGCCCACACTGGGAACCTCTAGGGCTCTAGTACCATAGGCAATACATGTGAGTGAAGTACCAAATCAAGCTGAGATTTCTCTTCCAGCTTAAAATTTTACATTGTGGCACTTTGATTTTTTGTTTGTTCATTTTCAGCATTTTAATTTTGTAACTTTGGGAGGTCATATAACACTGTTACATTCCCCAGGCTCATCACATTAGTAAACTCCCTTTATAATACTTAAGCTAAAGGTCAATAGGGTTAAGCCCACTAGAAAGCCCTAGTACATTTCATACAATGCTGCCTAAATCGGATTAAGAACCTAAGTAACCATTGCTTATTAGGAAGGCATTCCCCATGGTATTAAGAGAAGATTTCTAATACCTAGCTTGGTCAAACTAGCTTAGTCGGACTGCTTGATTTTTACACCTAAACAAGTGATTATGAAAAAAGATTGCATTGAATTAAATGTTGGATACTAAGCCAATGCGCTGAATAGTATGCTACCAATCACAATCAAAGCAGACAAACATGGATGCAAAAAAGATAAGGGCAATGCTAATGGACAAGAAACACCTGTTTGTGTTGATGGTCGCGCTTGATTTGAAGGTTCCATGAAGATCCAAATCCTATCAATAGCAATACGCTCCTGTACACACTAGGAAACACAAACAATACCTCTAGGAGGCACATCAGTGGGAAAAATTAAAACTCCTAAAAAACAAACTCAAAACACAATCTAGACCCCTAACCTACCTATCTGTCACCCCTTTTAGAATCAAGGAAAGAGGATATTGTATAAACCGGGTGGCCACCCTAAGGCTAGGCCTCTATCCTCATCATCTAGATAAATAAAATCGTTGTCCGTGAGGCCATAGTCTTCCTCGGTCTCTATTAGTTCCTCTTCATCATCCTCTTGTGCAAGCATGCTAATCAAGAACCTCGTGATGCGTGGATACTCATCTTGTGCAAAAGAATAAGCATGTGCCATTGGAGACACATTCGCCACTGGGTAGGGATCACTAGTTAGCCATAGACGTATCAGCCATTCTAACTCCTCAAAATTTCTCTCACATGCAAGGCTCTCTATCAAATCCCATTCGCAAGAAAGTATAGGGTAGCATACGTAGAACACTTGTTGAAAAGACAAGGGGTACCTTTCATCAAAAATAGAAGTGCATGCCTCTGGTGAAGTAGCCATTTCTGACAAGACAGATAGATTTGGTTAGGCCTTTAAAACATAAGAGTTGTTTTTGTGTGTTGCTTGAATTGACACGGTGAATTTGGACTTATATGTAAGATCTGATAGGGTGCTCTCTCATTGCTAGGCGCTCTTGCTCTTTACTATTTTTGTTTTTTTGTGAGTATAAGGCTATATATATACATTCCCTAAGATCGGAGATTAAGAGGTCAGGGAAAAAGGTTGAGAGGGAAGCAAGTGAATGATGGATGTCCACAAACACTCCCCCCTTCCTTGGGTAGATCATACCGTTTGAAATGAGCTTGTCACCCTTTGAAACCAATTGTTCCAGTTGGTAATAGGTGAGGATTTTTGCCAGTAGTTTTCTATTACCCTAGATGCCTTGTCAAGTTGCAAGGTTGGTAAGGTACTCTCCCAGGATTTTATTTGCAACGTTGTTGTAGGTGGTGAACTTACCCCGGAAGGTGCAAACTCTTTCGTGCTTGGATGGATATGTACAGTGGTAGGTGGAGGTTGTGTCGAAGCTTCTATTTGCGTATAGGAACTACATGAAGAGCAAGAAGCTTCATTTGATTTCCCTGTTCCTGAGCTAGGTGGGACAAATCGTTCTTTCTTTGGTACCCAAACTAGCTCTAGAACGGGTGTGTAACATTCCATGATTTTTTCCTTTCCGCGATTTTCAATTTGTTTTGGAGCCACAGGATTGGGTTTACATGGGCCAGGTGACAGGTAAGAGCACAATCTACGTTTTGGCACCCAGATTTGATCATTTCCTTGATAGTAGCCTTGGGCTTCCAATAGTCGTTTAGGGATCCATCGCAACATTTTCTTACTTTTCTTGGAGCGAGTGGTACGTTTCTTACAAGGCTTCTGTTTTTTAGCACTAGCTATGGTCACTAAAGAAGCTTTAGGGACCCACTTGTATGTTTTCTCTGTTATATTAGGATGGTTCTTGTGTGTCTCAAGCTTTCTTTCAACTACATTAGTTGAAGCTCTAGAGAGTTGGGCTATGGGGACGTATGGTTCAACCTCCTGGACATGCAATGTCTTGGGTTTTATTTCCTTGGGCAATATCTCAGGGACTATGGCTTGAGTGGTAGGGCTAAGAGTTGGTTTTTGCGTTGTAACACCCCCAGTCCCCCAATCAATAGTGCATTTGGTGGCTATCATCCACGTGCGGCCTAGGTTTATATTACCCTCCATAGTTCCAGTAGGCATGACCAAAAAGTCTTGAGCTACCACCCCATTGTCATAACTGACAGAAGTGTGCCAGATTCCAAAAACCGCAGTTTTTTTCTTGTTGACACCCTTGACTTGGATAATACTCTCAGATAGAGGTGGCTTCCCTAACTGACACCACACCCCATAGGATAGCAGATTGTATTTAGCACCCGTGTCCAATAAGGCGTTATATAGCACTTTTCCATAGGCACTATTTAACTCAATGGGGTATCGTAGAGGTGTGTTAGAGTCCAACCCATCCTCTTCGATTTCCACGTGGAATGCATTTGTGACCCCAAGGTTAGCCTCTCGTTTTTGTCTTATACGTTGTTGTCGCTCCTTAGCCTCAGCTTGAGCTTGTATCTTGTTTAACTCGGTTTGTGCTTTGGCGGCCTTCTTTTGATGAATGGCCCGTAGTTCTTCTTGGCTTAAAGGATCATAATATCTTTTGAATTTACTCCCATTGAGGAATCCAATGGTTTCAACTCCATCAAGAGTTTCCACACGAAGGGTACCTTGTGGGGTAATTTCACATACTCTATATGGTCCTTTACCAGCATATTTCAACTTTTTCTTCTCTTTACGTACTCCATACATAAGGACTTTATCACCAACTTTGATATCCTTGTCCTTCACATGGCGATCAAACCACTTCTTTCTCCTATCCTTTTCCACAAGAGCATTTTGCACAGCCAACTGTCTCTCTTCGTCTAGTTTTTCTAAGATAAACAAACGCTCGGTTAAGGGGTTACCATTCCATCCTTCTTGCGAAGCTACCCTAAGACTAGGAATGACAAACTCCCAAGGCATAACCGCTTCTTGGCCGTATACCATTTTGAATGGCGTACAATTAATAGCCACTTTATAAGCAGTACGATAAGCCCATAGAGCAGATGTCAACTTCAAATCCCAATCAGTGCGATGAGCTTCTACCGTCTTGGTTAAAATAGAGATTAGAGTCTTGTTGGTGCTCTCGGCTTGTCCATTAGCTTGCGGGTAATAAGGTGTAGACTTATGGTGGGATATCATAAAGGTCGTGGTAAGCTCTCTTATTACCTCATTTATAAAATGGGTACCATTATCACTAACAATTTCAAAAGGGCAACCAAATCTTGTGATAATGTTCTCAAAAAGAAACTTAGCTGTTGTCCTCGCGTCAGCTTTTTGTGAAGCCTTAGCTTCAGCCCACTTTGTTACATAGTCCGTAGCAACTAGAATATATCGAGATTGAGTGTTGCGAGCTGCAGGACTAATTGGACCTACAAAGTCTAAGCCCCATTTTTCAAATGGCTGGGTTACTTTAATAGGATGTAAGGGCATTCTGTCCTTGCGCTGTGTGGTCTTGTAACGTTGGCACTCATCACACCCTTTTGTAAAAAGTGATGCATCCTTAAATAAAGTTGGCCACCAATAGCCTGATTGCAGCACCTTTCTAGCAGTCAGGTCCCCTGAAAAATGTCCTCCTGCTATGCCCATATGTGCTTCTTGCAAGATATACAAATATTCATCCTCGCGGGCACAACGCCTAAGAATATCGTCCTTGCCTAATCTATACAGGGTTCCGGCAATCAAACAATAGGGTTCACATTCTTTTACTAGCCTTCGAGCGATATCCTTACGAAGTTCCTTGGGTGGAAAACCATTAACTAAAAAGTTAACAATGTTCTCACTCCATTCAGGCATAGTCTCAACTATGAATAGGGAAGTATCGGGTAATTCATCATCAACTCCTGTAGGGGCTTCACCATTGGGTATGCGAGACAAATGATCAGCCATGACGTGCCTTTTACCGGGTCTCACTACAATCGTGAAATCAAACTCAAGAAGAATTAACAACCATCGTGTGATTCTTCCTGTGGAGCATGGCTTGTTTACCAGATACAGCAACACTTGATGATCCACATAAAATACAAACTTGTTTGCCAGAAGGTAGTAGCGAAATTTCTTTACTGCATAAACCATTGCCAAACCTTCTCGCTCTGTAGTGGTGTAGTTCCTTTCAGCATCGTTCAATTGACGGCTTGCAAAGCTAATGGGATAGTCCAATTTATGTTCTCCTGGTTGAGTGAGAACACACCCAATAGCAAAGTTTGATGCATCAATATGCACATGGAAAATGACATCCCAGTTAGGTGTCCTTAAAATTGGAGCACTTGCTAGTGTTTTCTTCAATTGTTCATAGGCCTGGTCACACTCTTCAGTCCATTTAAATTCAATGAGAAGCTTGTACAAAGGACGTGCTATCTCAGCGAAAAATAAAATAAACCGTCGATAATAACCCACGTGTCCCATGAACCTTTGAACTCCCTTGTAATTGGTTGGTGGTGGTAACTCTAGAATCACTTTAATTTTGCTCTCATCGGTTGAGATACCATTCTTGGATACTATATGCCCTAAAATAACTCCATGCTTGACCCAAAATTGGCATTTGAACGGGTTCAATGAGATACGATATAACCTACATTTTTCAAACACCTTCCGCAAACATGATAGATGTTCTTTCCAAGAAGAGTAAACACAAAGGTCGTCTAAGAAAGCTTCACAAAACTCTCTCAAATATTCTTTAAAAGCAGTGTTTATTAATCGTTGGAATGTAGCAGGGGCATTTGTTAAGCCAAAAGCCATCACACGAAATGCAAACACGCCAAATTCTGTGATGAAGGCAGTTTTAGCTTGGTCCTCTAGCGCTATCGTGATTTGGTTGTAGCCTGAGTACCCATCTAGAAAGCTATAAGCTTCCTTGCCTGCAACTCTTTCGAGTACATGTTCGGAATATGGTAGGGGGTAATGGTCTCTTCTAGTAGCTGCATTAACTTTTTTGAGGTCCACGCACACCCTGAGTTTCCCATTCTTTTTTGGCACGATAACTATTGGCGACACCCATTCAGAGTGTTCAATAGGATATATGAACCCACATTTGATAAGCTTTTCTAGTTCTTCTTGAATGATCTTTGCGTACTTAGGATTCATCGGGTAGGGTCTTTGTTGTACGGGCTTCGCAGTGCTAATCATAGGGATTGTATGTTGGACCACAGAAGGCGGAACACCTTTCATATCATGGTATGTCCAAGCGAATACGTCCTTGAATTCCTTGAGAAGCTCTTTGAGGACCGCCTCTTCAACTTCTGTGAGGTCTTGGGCAATAAAAACAGGTTTTGATTCTTCACCGGGGTCAGCTAATTCTATTTCTTTAACTATTGCCGGACCATCATAGATTCCATTATTCCCATCGATAGGTATTCTTTGGGCTTTTGTGTACACAACCTTTGCTTCCCCTGTGGTGTAAGATTTGAAATGTTCTGGTGCAGGATGCAAGTCTGTGGATTCTGGTTGTGCGTTGGTTTGTGCTTCCATTTCTGCTTTCTTGTGTTGTCGAGCTAACTCTTGGTTTTGACGCCTCCTTGCAGTGCGGCTCAACTTTGGCTTGTCTATGATCTCTAATTGGGCTATGTCATGGGGTCGTGGTCTACACCACATAACATTTTGGAGATATTCACCCCAATTGTCTACCAATTTTCGATGAGCATCACATGCTCCTATATAACTGAGCCATTCTGCTGAGGATCTCTTCTTGTTTATCCTAGCACGTACATTGGCTCGATATCGACGCCTCTTAAAGTTTTTCTTTTTCTTATTTGAGACCTGCTTTTGATTTGCATTTAGATCTGGCTCACTAAAGGAGTCCTCGTTGGTGTCCTCTTCACTCTCGGAGGAGCTATCATCGGTTGATGTGCTCGATCCTTCCGAATGTTTTGACTGTGAACTTGCTCCACTCTCTAATTCATGAGATTCAGAATCCGTTTCACTCTGGGAGTCAGTGTCCAAGTCGTGTTGGTCAAAGTCTTCTATTGAGCTATCAGTGTCACTGTCAGATTGGTCCACAATTGCCTTGCCCTTAGAAGATGCATGTATGGCACTTATCATGTTCAGAGGTGCAATTTGTGGTACCTCTTCCCCCTCTGGTGTGACCCAAGTGGTTCCTCTATTTCCCCAGGTATCTATGGTTGCAGCTAGGTGTACCCAATCCACATTGTCCGACTCAGTCATCCCAGGTAGGATATCCATATAAGGAGAATCTTGGCCAATGTCTGTATCCTTCTTACAAGTGTAACAATATTGTAGTGGGGCTGAGTGAACTGTGGTGTCAGAGCGATGATCAATAATGGTTTTACTCCCTAAGGGGTGTACCTTACCAGTCACCAAATCCACTCTAAGGACAGAGTCTTGGAATTGCAAATAGACATGATTTTTAGACCAATCGTGAACCATTTGTGCTTCCCTCATGAATGGTCGTCCTAAAATCATTTCATATGACATAAGGTGTTTAGAGAAATCCATTACAATGAACGTATGTCGCACCTTGTATCCTAGAACTTTGATCTTAAGATCCTTGAGCATCCCCATAGGTTTGGCTATGGTACCATTTGCCATCTTTACCACAATGTTAGTAGCATTGAGGCGGGGTTTTCCCATGGATTCCCAACAATCTTTTGTAACGATGCTAACTCCCGCACCACCATCAAGAATTCCCTTTATAGTTAATCCCTTGGTAGTGATGGGTAGGGTCGCATTAGACTCGTCGCCTTCAAAATACTGCCCTAATTCGTTAATGGGTACCTCGATCACAGACTCGTGTCCATCTAAGTCAAGTGATTGCACATGATTTTCCTCATCAATCATAATCGAGTCAGGCCTATTTGGTTGCGCAAACTGCGGTAATCCCGTTCGTAGCTCTCCGTTAAGGAATGCTCGAAGTGCAAGGAATAACTCAGGATCTCCATACAGCTTTGCTATGATCGTGGTTCGGACCTCAGAAGACATGAAGTCCACTAGTTTGGCAACATTCATTGGCGTTTTGCAGGGTGTAGGTCCTTGACTAGGAACTGGTGAGGATGGAATCTCATATTCCTCAATGGGATCAGGTATTCCTTCGTTAAACATCCTTTCCAACAAGAAGGGTGTATGCTCACTTTCTGATGTCCCGTCCTCACTCCCTTCTTGGATGATACTAGATATGGCTAACGGTCTATGGTTCATGTGGGGTGGATGAACTTGCGTGGGAAACACTGTGTCATGAATTTTGACCTGCATGGGTTCTGGTTCTAGTTTCCTTTGAGTCTCCTCCACTAAACCTCTTAGATGTTTCACCTGCTCAATCTCATCTACTGGGTTTGGGTACGTCCCAATCTTCTTTTTACGATTTTTCCCTTTTTGCCCCTGCGATTTATCTTGGGGGTCGTGGATTGGATTTGGAAACACTTGTGGTGTTTTCAGAGGCTCTTTATGGTTTTCTCTTATTCGGTTTTCATTTGGTTCCATGTTACGGTTTTCTTTGTCGGTCTTTCCCTTTGTGGTATTGGTTCTAGTCTCCATTGTCTCGACTGAATCTGAATCATCCTCGAGGTCATTCATATACACGGGGTCATCTCCTGTTCCTATGTTTGTTTTGGAACTTGGCTTTGAATTTTCCGTATTCTGCGACTTCTTCCTTCGTGTCTTCTTTTTCTTTGCTTGGATAACTGACGCGGTATCTCTCTCTTCGAGGATATGGCCTGGCCCTTGAAGCATGGACCGTGTAATCGCATAAGCGGGTGCGGCGGGTGGTATTGGCGACGTCACACTAGCAATTTCAACCAAATTTAGGGGTGTGATTTTAGGCGCATTTGGGTTATAGGGGCATTGGGCAATCAAGTGATCTATGCCACAACGATTACATGTGAGTATTGGCATTGCAGACGTGCTCCCTTGATTCACTTGCATCTGTGCAGCATTCTTTTGCAGCCTAATAGGGCACTCCGCTACTCGATGTGGTCCACCACACTCGTAGCATTGAAGAGGTGGCCTCCTAGCCTGGGTGTTGATATTTTGACCTCTGGATGCGAAAGCAGCAGCTTGATAAACCGGCTTGACTTGTCCCCAACAATCTTCCATGTAGTATATAGGACATTCTTCCAATGTATCAAGTCCGTAGGCAATACTAGTGTCTATTTCCTCCTCACAACCATCTGCATAAGCGTTTGATGGCTCGCAACCCACTTGGTTCATAGGGGCGACTCTTGGATGTGGGGGCTGCGGTCCTAGCACAGGAGGTGGTAGCGGTGTAGCTTGTACAACATTTTGAGATCTAGGGACCATGTGTTGCGGTAGTTGCTCAACAGGTGGAGTAGGCATCAATACAGGAGCTCGAGGCGCATCCGTCCAGGCTACAGGTGGTCTATTTGCCATCATACGTTTGATCATTAAACAATCCTTAGCTTGGTGACCATACCTACCACATGCGTTGCAAGTTCCATTAAATTTTACTCTAAACGTAGGGCACTCACTAGTGCTATGTGGACCTAATCAAATGGAACACCATTGTTGCTCCCTTCTTGGATACATGTGACTATTTTGAGGGGGTCGATTATCCTTAAGAGACTCTTGGATTGCCTTGGTGAGGTCTGTCAAGAATGTCTCAAATACCTTTGGCTCATTGGCAATGGGCTTTGCAGTCATGGGTTCATACTCAATGGCTTGTGAGCTAGTGGATCTCGTGTCAGTAGACACCCTCATGCCTGCTATCATCAAGTTGTCCTCTAATTGGATTGCATTGGCAGTGACATCTTCCCAGGTTGTGATACCTCTAATCACTAGTCCATTATAGATTCCTTCATTCCTCAACCCTCGAATGAATCGATCAAGCAGTTGGTTATTGTTGAAGCGCTCATTTACAGGGCAGCGAGAGTTTAAGTGCTTTAGACGACTAATGAAGTCCCTTACTGACTCTCCTTCCTTACGTTCGGCCTTCTGTAGCTGAGATGCTACACCCCAAAGCACACCTTCTCGTATGTACTCCTTTAGAAACAACCTTCGAAGGGTAGGGTAGATTGTTTTCTCATCCACCCTTAGGGTCCTATACCAATCTCCAGCCTTCCCACTTAATGTCAAGCTTAAGGCATTGCACTTATGTAGTTCGTTGCGTTCCCCTAAGGAATCACATACTTGTTCAAACACTTCAATGTGTTTCCTAGCATCTTCGTCCCCATTGAATTTTTGCGTGAGTTTGGCAATTTGTACTGCCTTACTTCTAGGCTCTCTATCAGATGCATGACGCATATTTTCCGCGATAGATCGACCTATGGTTTGAGCAAACGCTGCCAAGTCACCTATGTGAGGAGGCAGGGCCGGAGGAGGTACTCTTGGAATCATATGTGGGAGAGGAACGGGTACCGGTCTTGGCATATGTGTGGATGATGCAGGATATGGAACATAACCGGGCATAGGTCCACTCGGATAAGAGCTAGGGAGCGGCACTCGAGGAGCATAAGCAAGTGGTACAATTGGAGGTGTGGGGGCCATGTGTGCATAAGGGGCTAGAGGCACATATGGTCGAGGCCCCATATTAGGTACTACGACACTAGGTAGTGGCACTGCGCTAACCGTAGATGTCATCGGTACATTCTCTGTCAGGCTTATCCCTGGAGTGAGCACTGTGTTTTCCTTGATAGAGGGTTGAGCCAAGTTAGGGAAGCTAAAGTTTTCGCTCGGAGGCTCAGATTGCATAGAGACCCCAGGTGAAATGACGTAAGATGGGTCCACGGGACTCATTAGAGGAGTCTCCATTTGTGATAGAGTAGGCTGTTGAGCCTTGCTCGTATCCAGAAATCTCATGGGGCCAGTTGAGAGTATATTTACCCCTCGGTTTTGCCTTTCTGATTGAATAATGCCATGGATAACATTACAGATCATTTTCTGTTGATCTTCGATGCTCGTGGCACTAGAGGTGGATTGTACAATCTCTATCCATCCTACATGGTAGGCGTGGCCAGAGTGTAGATCCGTCAACACCTCAGTGTGGAGGTCGTATGTCCAATGATCATTAATGAACAATCCTTCTAGAGTCGACGTGTTAATGGTTTCTTGTGAGGAAGAAGCAATGTTGCTCCCCGTGGTTTTACTTGTCACCAACGGTACTCTAGAGGGAACTTCTGAAGGAGGCAGCTCAACAGGGCCTTCTTGGTAAGAAGTTGGTAGGATATCCACATGGACACTCTTTGGGGGTGTGGGGTCCACGTGCGATGTGAAAGGAGATTCCACTTCCCCACCCCCTTCGCGTGCTTCATCTGCATCAGGTTCCGAGCGAGTAGCTCTACCTAATGTTTCCATGAAACGGCTAAACATACTAGTACTAGGCTGTGGAGCTTCGGGAGGTGCATGGCCTTCTCTCTCAGTGTTTTGGGTAGGGTATGCTTCCATGATTTCTGAGTCGGAGGAGGAATCACTAGCGGCTATTTTAGGGTCTTGGGTGGTGCTACCTTGTGTCCCCGCTGAGGGTCTAGAGCTTATCGTGGATGGGTAATGGGTGTCCGTATGAACAGAGGCACCCTCAATATGCTCGTGTTCTAGCACCCGCCCAGAGCGTAAGTGCATGTGCTTTTGATACCCTTAGGTGTCAAAAAGCTGCTCTAGGAGGCCTTGTGACTAGTTTTTAGCGTGTTTTTTGTTTGTTTTTTTTGCTAGATTTTTTAGAGCGTGTCGTGGAATGGGCCGTGTGATAGCTCGAAACGAGCGTATCGGTCAGAGGGTCGTGCCGTGCTTTACAGCCCTCCGTTTGGTCACTCTATGCCCTCGAAATCCCTAAAACTGTCAATTTCTAGTAGGGAACTAGGCCCAAACTAGAAAGTCTAAGGGTGCAAGTGGAAAGAGAAAGGAGGAGAGTGGAGGACTTGTCCCACATGCTCTCATTCTCTCTTGAGGGAGTAGGGTATATATATAAGAGTGAGTCTAGTATATATCATAAGACTGAGGCCTGAGGCCTGGGCCTGGGCTTGGGCTTGGGCTTGGGCTTGGGCTTGGGCTTGGGAAAATGATCCCGATCCCGATCTATCCATCCTACATGGTAGGCGTGGCCAGAGTGTAGATCCGTCAACACCTCAGTGTGGAGGTCGTATGTCCAATGATCATTAATGAACAATCCTTCTAGAGTCGACGTGTTAATGGTTTCTTGTGAGGAAGAAGCAATGTTGCTCCCCGTGGTTTTACTTGTCACCAACGGTACTCTAGAGGGAACTTCTGAAGGAGGCAGCTCAACAGGGCCTTCTTGGTAAGAAGTTGGTAGGATATCCACATGGACACTCTTTGGGGGTGTGGGGTCCACGTGCGATGTGAAAGGAGATTCCACTTCCCCACCCCCTTCGCGTGCTTCATCTGCATCAGGTTCCGAGCGAGTAGCTCTACCTAATGTTTCCATGAAACGGCTAAACATACTAGTACTAGGCTGTGGAGCTTCGGGAGGTGCATGGCCTTCTCTCTCAGTGTTTTGGGTAGGGTATGCTTCCATGATTTCTGAGTCGGAGGAGGAATCACTAGCGGCTATTTTAGGGTCTTGGGTGGTGCTACCTTGTGTCCCCGCTGAGGGTCTAGAGCTTATCGTGGATGGGTAATGGGTGTCCGTATGAACAGAGGCACCCTCAATATGCTCGTGTTCTAGCACCCGCCCAGAGCGTAAGTGCATGTGCTTTTGATACCCTTAGGTGTCAAAAAGCTGCTCTAGGAGGCCTTGTGACTAGTTTTTAGCGTGTTTTTTGTTTGTTTTTTTTGCTAGATTTTTTAGAGCGTGTCGTGGAATGGGCCGTGTGATAGCTCGAAACGAGCGTATCGGTCAGAGGGTCGTGCCGTGCTTTACAGCCCTCCGTTTGGTCACTCTATGCCCTCGAAATCCCTAAAACTGTCAATTTCCAGTAGGGAACTAGGCCCAAACTAGAAAGTCTAAGGGTGCAAGTGGGAAGAGAAAGGAGGAGAGTGGAGGACTTGTCCCACATGCTCTCATTCTCTCTTGAGGGAGTAGGGTATATATATAAGAGTGAGTCGCATCATAAGACTGAGGCCTGAGGCCTGGGCCTGGGCTTGGCCTGGTGGGCTTGGGATTGGGCTTGGGATTGGGATTGGGAAAATGATCCCGATCCCGATCTATCTTTTATACAAACCAACCCGTCCGTTTTAAGAGTCACGTTTTTTATTTTCGAAAAATTTCGCCGCCCGCTCACTCGCGTTTTTTTATTTCCGAAATTTATTTATTTATTTTGTTTTTCCCAAAAAAAAAAAAAATTTCTCAAAAAACTTTTTTTTTTAATTTTTTTTTTCTTTTTGTGATGCAGAAAATACAGAAATTGAAAAAAACGCAGAAATGCAGAAATTGCAGAAATTGCGGAAAAAACGCAGAAATTGCAGAAAATGCGGAAAAAACGCAGAAATTGCAGAAAATGCAGCAAAAACGCAGAAATTGCAAAAAATTGCAGAGATTGAAAACGCCGAACTTGAAAATGCAGAAATTGAAAAAACACAGACAATAGCAGAAATTGAAACTTGACAGCAATTGCAGAAAACGCAAAAAACAGAAACCTTCCACACACTCCTTCCCTGCCTTTCCTATGATAGAGATTGCACCACAAGGAAGCGTAAAGTGCTAACCGAGCTTAGTGTAGGGCATATCCCCGGCAGCGGCGCCAAAAATGTGCGCTCCTTGCCGCACTGTCGAAGCAAGGGACTTGCCAATACACCGTGTGCGAGCCACAGACGGCTCCAAGCACACAACAAGCCTAAACTAGCAAGCTCAAGAAAACAAAGGGTGTGTCACTCACCACTCTACGCTCGCCTTCGTGGTGGATTCCTCGCCGCGATGAAGAAGAAGCTGCAGACGTGCCGCGCTCAACCGCTTCGCCGCCGTCGTGCCTTCGTAATGCTCGATCGCACACACACACAAGGAGGTGAAGAAGAAGAAGAAGATGGAGATGGAGCAAGAGCACTCTTCAATTGCACAAATGAGAGAATGAGTAAAAATTAGGTTTAGTTGGCTTTTATAGGAGCTCACCCCATTCACACTTGGGCGCCCATGCTTAACCAACTAATCCCTTGAATGTCCAAGTTAAAGTGCGCCTCTCATTGGCGATCACTCTACCTTTCCCTATTGGTCCGACAAGCCCGGTACCTGACTCTACCAAATACATAATACGCGTCCATCGTAGGTGATGGGTGTCCGTGTGCCATGAGGGTTAACATCAGCACATCACTAGTATATGGAAATTCATCAAGCACCCAAAGCCAAGAGATAGTGAATACCATGCCAAGAAATGCTTGATGGGGGACTGCTCCCAATGTGGTGTGCGAAAGTTGACATTTTGTCCCGATGAGATAGCAGGGAGGTGTCTGTGAAGGTCTTCATGGATGTTGGAACAAGACAACTTGATGGAGGTGGGAGTGAGAAGAAGAGAAAGGACTTGATTGTGCGACGGATGAAAAGTGCTGCTTTTCTTAGCTTCTTTTCAAGCCACCTCACATGCTTCATCAAGCACAACTTTGTCTTTCATTGGCAAGCCCAACAATTCAGGGATTGTTTGCTCAAGTTTCCTAGCAATGTTGTTGTATCAGTTATTGACTTTGCAGAGAATTATTATTTTAAAATTCAGAATGAGATTCAGTCAATGCATTGGTGGTCTACCCAAGTCACAATACTTGTGCACATCACTTATGTAAGAAATGCAGCAGGTGGTGTTCAAAAGACGCTACACTTTTACATATCCGATGACAAGCAGCATGATACATTGTTTGTACAACATTGTCTCTTGCTTCATGACAGGTGGCTGAAACAACAAGGATATTATTTGCAGCACCATTGGGTGTGGTTAGATGGTGCGGCTTCACAATTCAAAGCACGTAGAACTTACTATTTTGTGGCCAGGTACTCTCAGATGACAGGCTTGCACATGATGCATAACTTCTCAGCATCCGGGCATGGAAAAGGAGAGCATGATGGGGCAAGGGCAGTCATCAAGAGAACCCTAACACATGAGGAATTGAAACCAGATGGTTGGCCTATGAAGTGTGTGGCTGATGTTGTGAACTTTTTAAACGCAACATTTCAGCCAAGAGATCTATCTCACAGGTGTACTACACAGAGAGTCTTCTGGCTTATTGGCGTGGATGATGTGCAACGCAATCTCCAATGGGACTGTGAGTGCATTGTGGGCTCCCGCTCATTTCATTGTGCTGATGGATATTCAAAGGACATGCACTATGCGCTTTCGAACCCTTTCATGCTTTTGTGATCCATGTATGAGTGGGCTATGGAGAAGATGCAAAAATAGACTACACATAGAAGAATGGAAATATGTTTCTATCAAACCACTACCGGAGTCTGTAAATCCAGGAAGGTACGATGAAGAGGATGATGAGGAGGATGACAGATATTCATATTTTGTGCCGATGAGCCAAGTTTCTAACTTGCCATTGTATGAAGGAATCCCTCTAATGTTATGTGAAATGATGTCCATTGGGGATAACTTTGCAGTCAAAGAAGCCGAGACTAAAGAGGACTTCTACCTTATCAAATGCACGAAGGAGTTGTACCAGACAGTGAGATCACAAAAGGATATGTGGCATAACAAGATTGTTAGAGGTGGGAAGGTTGTTGAAGGTTTCTACTATGGCCAAGTCGAATGAAAAGTTGATACATATAGCTTACTGGATCAGACATCTGTAGTCATGATCTACTCACATCTTGTAAGGGCCATGCGTTTCTCAATGGAGCCTATTGTTAGAGTCCCTAATCAGTTCAGGTTATCTGCTGAAGTATATGAGAACATATACAATAGCATGCCATATGATGATGATGATAGAGATGATGGTGCATCCATGATACTTGAAGTTACACAATGCCAAAACCCCTAAGTGGGCAGGTCCATGCTTTTCCTCTTGGTCATAATATATCTTTTTGTCCTCATGGTTTACTGTTGTTCTTCCTATCCTTCACTTCCTCTGTTCAGTACTTGAGATTGATGTAAAATAACTGCTTGGATATATCTTTTTGTCCTCATGGTTTACTGTTGTTCTTTCTATCCTTCACCTCCTCTGTTCAATACTTGAGATTGATGTAAAATAACTTCTTGGATATATCTTTTTGTCCTCATGGTTTACTATTGTTCTTTCTATCCTTCACTTCCTCTGTTCAGTACTTACTTGAGATTGATGTAAAATAATTGCCTAGATATATCTTGTTGTCCTCATGGTTTACTGTTATTCTTTCTATCCTTCACTTCCTCTATTCAGTACTTGAGATTGATGTAAAATAACTGCCTGGATATGCACCAACTTTACCCTAACCAGTACCCATGCGTTATTATCATATTCACATAATTACACTTTACATGATCACATTTAAGCCGATGAATGCTCAACACCTTGCATGTTTTCTAGATCTCATTAGTTTCGAGTGGATCCATGAGAGAATTACCAAAGCAAAGGCACTCGGAGAGGACATCAATGACAAAGAATGGGAGTATGCATGAGGTTTTGTGCCAAAGGTAGAGTAATTCATATGCCTATCCCTATAGTATAGTTTTTAGCAGATCTTATCTTTATAATTGATTGTATTTTTTTTTTGTCTTACAAAGAGATCTTTCCTTTACCCGATGTGGATAAGGGTGGACACTTTCGTACATGCCACATTGACGAGCATTGAACCACCATGGATTGTGGCATCATGACATAGATACTGATGAGACCAAGAACTGAGGGACTTTTGAAAGGATAATAAAGGTTGATTTCAAACCTTTGATACCTTCATCTTTGAGTGAAAGTGTCTAAGTTCTAACGAATGTGTCTAGATGGCATGAAAATGGAATCTACATGGTGGACTCTAGTGTGCATCACACAGGAAGGTATGAAAACTCAATTTCACCATGCAACTGTGAGTAGGTGAGTGATTACCTTCTTTGCTTTTATTTGTTTCTACCATACTACCAATACCACTCACTTTGAACTTTTGTTCTATAGGTGATCTAGGTATCCCATCAATCTACCAATTAAAATTTTGGTTCGTAGTTCCAGTAACACCTCAAGGAAGAACCATTTTTGCCACTAATGAAGTGGAGACCGTCTTCTTTGACCCACTCCCACCTACTACTTTGGATGAGGAGGAGACCAAGGAGAGAGATCGATGAATCAAGTCCCATCGCTGTCAATCTTAGTGAGGAGGATGATTGTCATGATGATGATAATGACATGGAAGATGATGAATTTGAAGATGACAAAGCAAACACATCTATAAATGAAGATTCACATTATCTCTTTATTGATTTAGGAACCGTGGGTTTAGATCTAGATGATGCTGCTTGTGGAGATCTTTTTAAAGATGATTCATAAATGTTTTGTGTATTTTATTCTATGAAAGGTTTTGTTGTGTCGCCCATTCATTGCTCTCTCTCTCTCTCTCTCTCTCTCTCTCTAATTTTATCAACTTGGGTAATTTATGTTAATCAAGTGGGTATGATTAATTTAATGATCAAACATGTATCTTTTCTATCCATTATTTTATAAAAAAATGTACAAAAATATCATAATCTTTATAGTTAGTTTTACAAGATTGAAAGAAGTACTCAAATTTGAATATTTTAGCTCCAAAGCATTGTGGGATAATGCTAGAGGTAGTAATGGTGGTTACAACCTCTCTCTCTTATTCTCTCTAACACACACATATACATCCACCTTCACACATTTTCTTTTGTTGTTTTTCTGAAGAGTTATGACTGTAACTGGAGCTAGAGTTTTGTGTTGTGCACATTGCAAGAGTGCTCCTACTATAAAAGAATCACTACAAGAGGTACTTCACATTAGCAACGCTCGCAGTGCGACACTTTGAGCGGGATGGAAACACACAGAATGCTTCTATAATGACTCGACACACACTCTTGGGATGATATACACACACACTATGGGGCACCACTCGGCTTACACAACCCACTTGGCCGAGACAGGGAACACACCTGTGGAGTGAGAGGAGAGAGACTACCCATTTACCCACTCCACACTGAGAGAGAGAGAGAGAGACACACACACACACACCCAAAAAACTCAACTCAAAAGAGGAGAATTTTTTATGTTTAGATACAATTGAGCTTGGACCAACACCAACGGGGCTCTCACAATATGGATAAAATATGCCAGATACAATCACAAATTGGAGCAGAAGCTTCGGTCATAGGAGAAACTTACACAGCCAAAACATCAAAAAAATAGTGAGAAGTTTGGCAAAATGGACAGTGCCATCACGTTCGGAACAACCCAAAACCCCAGTCTACAATGTCAAAGTGCTCAAATCCGACCTCGGATGAGCACTTTATGGCTAAAACAGGCTCCAAAAACGCAGTTGCGGCTGTTCCTCCTCTTCTCTCCACGTTTTTTCTGGGACCCCGAACAGGCCAAAATTTGGCCTCGCAGTGCATAGTTGTCACCCTGCTGCATCCATCCGCACACCTCGCACTCAACTTTTTCCAATAATGCATCCTGCCACCACGTGAAGTGGCCCCAAAAGATGATCCTCATGATGACCTTTCTGCATATTTATCACAAGAAAACACCCACGTTGTGTCCGTACTCATCCACGTGCAGATAATGACCCCATTCAACCTCCTGACGCTACTAGATGCCATCTGACGCACCTGCTTACCTCATGTCGTCGGCCCGCGGATAGCTTCCTCCATAAGTTTTACGCGCTACAAACTCCTCATTAACATAGAAAAAACCCCATGGGTAGTGGTAATACTGAAAATCGATGCACTATGTACATGCTATCCTACCTGTACACATGTGGGCCCCACACAACCACATGCCTCTAGAAAATGGGCAATCCTTTATTTGATGCACCATGCATGTGTATATACATATGTGCAATCCCTTGCTCCAAAAAACTCCTAACATAATTTTCCCATCCCCTAGCCTGCTAGATCATTCATGATCAGCAGCAGAGCAAAAAGCAATATGAGACTCGCAGCGTCACAAGTCTCATCATCCCTCACCAACATTACTTCCTCCACATACATCTCATCTTGCTCCACCATCATTAACCTGGCATGATACAATTTCAGACACAAGCCATTTACCCTTGACTTATGTAGGATTCCATCCAGGTTAGCCAATTGATATGTACCATTCGGAAAACACTCCACTACCTTGAAAGGGCCTTTCCACTTAATCTAAAACTTCTTTTGGAAGGTGTTGTCCAGCTTACTATTGTAGCACAAAACCAAGTCATGCTTTTTGATACCCTTACTCCTGACCTTTTCATTTATCTTTGCCAAAGCCTTATCTTGCATCTGCCCATAATGTTCCAATGCGCTCATCCTATCCAACTGAACCTCTTGTAACTGTAACAGCCTCTCTTTGAATGCATCACTAGGCGGCCCAAGAAACTTCTCTAGCATCTTTACTGCAGGCAACTCTACCTCCACAGGCAATAGTGCTTCCTTTCCATATACCAAATGAAATGGAGTAAACCCTGTATCTGTCTTCACCGAAGTACGGTAAGCCCATAATGCACTAGGCAATTTCAAATCCCAATTCTTTCCTTGGTGCTCTGTCACTTTTGAAAGAATTTGTACCAACTCACCATTGGATCTTTTATTTAAGCCATTACACTGCGGGTATTTAAGGAGTGGTATGCTAGTGCCTAATCTTCATCTTCGCGCATAAGTAGTCTAGTAGTTTAGCTCTAAATCTTGGCCCCTTGTCCAAAAGTAGCTCTAGTGGCACCCCAAAATTGCAACGTATTTCATCATACACAAATTTTTCCACATCCTTTGCAGTGATCTGTTTTACTGTTATAGCCTCTGCCCATCTAGAGAGATAGTCTACTGCAGTCAACATATAGCTTTTGCCCCTGCTTGTGATAGGTAACGGACCTATTGCATCAATCCCCCACTTTTCAAACACATCAAACGCCATAATGGTTTTTCGTAGCTCTGGCTTCAACACTCTCTTCCCAAATGCTTGACACCTATTGCAAGACCCGCACCAATGGTGAACATCCTTGTGCAAACTAGGCCATACATACCCTTCTTGCAGGATCTTATGCAAGGTGATCTTTAGAGCAAAATTTCCGCCACATGCACCTTCATGATTCTCTTCCAACACTCTATAAAGCTCCTTGCGCCAAGGTACACGTCTCAACACGAGATCAGTCCTTTTCATGTACAAGACATCACCAATCAATTTGTACATGTATGCTCTATGCACAAATCCATACTTCTTAGACTTTTGAATGTCCTTCGGAATGATTCCTGTTAGCAAAAACGCCTCTTCTTGAGCCAAACTTTCCCGGCCATGATAAAGAGGTAAATTGGCCCTCAACACAAATAGCTCCCCAATCATGCTTTGAGCCGCTTCATGTGCCTCTCCATTTAGAGCACGTTCAATGTGTCTAATGCTCCATGCTTCAAACTTTTTTAACAGGCCTTTAATTCTGAAACACATTTAATTCAATGAGGTGTTCTTGCTCTTCCACACACCCAGCACTTGCTTCACAACTAACAAAGCATCCCCTTTTATGCTCAACCTTCTAATCCCATGCTTCAACTAAATGTGTAATCTGGCTTCCAACGTAGCATATTCACCCTCATTGTTACTATGCGCATCCAACTTGAACCCTCTCTTGCATACTAGCTTCCCCTCTAGATCATAAAGTGCTATACCCCCTGAAGCCGCATCATGGCTCTTCCTGTATGAGCCATCAAACAAAAAAACATGTGGATTGCTGATCTATGGCACTTCTTCAACTACCTTTCTCACCGCCTCTTCCTTAACAATAAGGGGATTCTCCTTGTAAGTCAACAAATCAGCTAGATTAGCTCTTGTACTGTCTTCCACTAAAAAAGAGAACTCAAACTCTTGCAGATCAATTATCCATTTCTTCACCACATTTGACATGTTAGTACCATTAATTAACTTGGAAAAAAAGCACAACTCATCAAGAAAACAAAAGGTCATGCTAGCAAGTAATGACGAAATCGTCGACAAGCAAATATTACAATGGCCATCACTAGCTCTACTTCCGAGAACTTTCTCTCTGCTACCAACTTCACTCGGCTTGCACAATACACTGGCCTCATATATTGGCTGCCCTTCCCTTTTTCAATATCATGGCTCCAATGGCATCATCCCCTACTGATGGATTTACATAAAACACTTTCTCCCAATCAGGAGCCTGCATGGTTGACAGACCTCCTAACACCTCTTTCACCTCTTGAAACACTTCTTCACACTTATCATCCCATTGCAATGGATCATGCTTTGCCACTTGTTGTAATGGATAAAGGAGCTGTGAAGACAATGGAATAAACCGCGCCATGTACTTCACTTTGTGTATAAAGGTTGACAATTGTTTTGTACTCATAGGTGATGGAAGAAGAATAATAGACTTAACCTTGTCTGGATCAGCCTCAATGCCATTTTCTGACACCATATGGCCCAATAACTTCACCCTTGCCTGTGCTAGATGAAATTTCTTGGGATTTAGTTGTCCTCCACATTCATCATATCGAGCCAATACCATCTGCAGCTTCTCATGGTGCTGAGCCCTACTGCTGTAGACACAGAAGTCATCCATAAAAGATTTAACACAACTACCAATGAATGGTTCCAACACCCAATTTGCTCTCTCTTGATAGAAATATGGGCCATTTGACAATCCAAATGGCAATAATATGTAGCAATAGCAACCCCATGGCGTAATAAAAGTTGTCTTTGTGTGATCTTTAAGAGAAATCTTCAATTGAAAATAGCTTGAAAAACCATCACACACACTGTACCTCTCATAACCTGCCCACTGAATCCAAGATCTGATCAATGAATGGAAGAGGATATGGGTTCTTCTTAGTGACTGCGTTTAAGGGTTGAAAATCTACACAAATCCTCCACTTCCCATCCTTCTTTAGACTTACTACTACTGGACTCACCCATTCCGTGGTTTCCACTGGGACTATGAATCCTGCCTTCAATAACTTGTCCACCTCTTCCTACAAGGCTTCCATTTGCTCTTGACCCATCCTTCTTAGCCTTTGCCGCACTGGTCTAGCACCTTATTTCAGCTCTATATGCATCTCTTCGCCCTTGAATCCTCTAATTTCTTCATATGAAGTGATGAACAAATCAGGAAAACTAGCCAGCATGTGCAAATATATCTCCTTCTCCATAGCGGAGAGGTCTCCACCACTGATCATTTGTGTCATCAATTCCTGCTTCTTTGATAATTCAACCTTGGTTTGCATTAGCCCTTCAATCACTTCATAAGGCCCTTCACTTTCATCTTCAACTTCATTCGCAAATGCAACTAAACCAGACTCCTGGATTTCTTTGTCCATCAAAAGAAATGCAACATCAGCATTCTCATCACTACTGGTAGTACTATCAGTCCTCATAAGACACTGTGGAATAGTCTTCATCACTAGACTCATCCTCATCGTCATAAAGCTCCTCCAATCACTTTGTCATATCCATATTATATAGCTTCTTGGCACCTGTCTTTCCATAGAGGCTAATCGTACCACGTCGCCAATCTTGAATAGCTCCTACTGCACATGGTCTGCCCAGTATAATAGGATATGATCCCAACCCCGCTGGCATCACATGAAAATAAACCACTGCCTTTGCATCATACGCCTCCACTTCTAAGCTCTTTACAACACCCAAACATTTTACTTTTGATGGTTTGCCAATATGATCCAAAAGCCTGACACCCCAGTCAATGTAAGACCGATCTTTTCAATGCATGAGTGTGTTATGACACATATTTGGGCTCCACCATCAACATAACCTTGTCCCATATTTTTTCTTTTGTGCCACACATCTACTATTGGACAAATGTCTGGTAGCTCATCCATTGCCAACACCTTCACTAAACCTCTCTCTGGCTCTTTCTCCATTGGGTTAACCATTCTCTTCCACTGTCGCTTTAGCTTAGGCACCATCTCTATAAGTTGCCCAAAAGTAACATCTGCATTCCTACATGTTAGATCCTCCTTCAAGTCATAGCTTAATTGACCATCCCCTATTGGAAAATCTGAAACATGAAACTTGCGACGAGCTCTCCTTTTCCTCTTGGCCTTGACATCCTTGCCTTCATGGCTCTTTCCCTTCTTCTTGCTAGGACATGGGGCACTTCTTCCTTCCTCGTTCTCTGTGATCCTCTTCCCAATAGGCATCACTAATGTATCCTCTAGCTTTGATGCCTTTCCAAGGTGACTACTCTTATGAATTTTGTCTTTCCCTTTTCCTCTTGGGTTAATCCACTGGTTCCTTCTTCTCCCTTAATTTCGATGCCATAATCATTTGACCTAGTTAGCACCTGTCTTGGAAATGGGTACATGTCTCCATCCATCCTTGGTGGCTTATCACACTGCAGGCTGATATGGCCCAACTCTCCACAATTATAACATGTGGACGTCTGCCTCCAGAACCTACCATTGCTTTGTCCAACACCATTCCTGGGTCTTTCTTCACCTCATGGTTGATTTGCAAACCTCCCTCAACCTCGATTATTTTCCACTTGACCTAACATGTTTAGACTGAGATTCTCCATTAAATCTACCACTTGCCTCATGTCTTGCCTTAGCCCATCATCTTGCACTGATGTAGTGACCACTGCTAGCATAACCTAAGGAGTAACAGAAACCACTGGTTCATGATGAACCCCTGGCATGCGACCTTCCGAAGAATCCATAGGCTAAAATTCAGACCTCATAGGCAAAGAATCTACCCCTAACTGGCTCATTTTCCTCAGCTTCCACTCTTTGTTCGTTGCTACCTCTAGTGCATCTTCATATGTCCTAGGCTTCTTTAGCTCCACTCTCCAACGCATATTCTCCCAAAGACCAACCAAGAACGTATCCTTCTTCATCATTTCAGGCGGGGGTACTTGTGGTGCTAAGGCATTTCACATCCGCTCCCATGCCAATGAAAACTTTTGTATGTATGCATCTCCTGGCTCACCTTCCTTTTGCACCAAACCCTGTACTTCTTGCCACACTTTGTCAGGATATTCTATCTTCACAAACTCCACTTCCAATCCATGCCTTAGATTGTCCTAACTCAATCTTACAGGTGGATCCGGTGCACGCAACTCCTCTTCAAATGCTTTGGACCAAACTCGTGCATCACTCTTCAAACAGATTTGGAGAAGACGTAACATTTGCGTCGGGTCATGAATCTCATTGCTAATGCAGGCAACCTCCATCTTTTCCAAAAAGTCTTTCACTTCTTCCATGAAACTCCGGATAAGAGAAAGCCATGGCTACCCAAGTTATGATGCTTCGAGAACCCCTTCGAACACACGTGCAAGAACCCAAAACTTTTGACTGACTCAATCCCCAGAAACTTCAATAGAGCTCAACTTTAGATAAGGACAAACACATGCACATCAAATGAGTTTTCATAGTTAATCATCGGAATTACAACAGGCAAAGGACATTCCATTATCTCTCTAAATCTTCTTGGCCCGAACATAAAGACTATCAACTGCTGCTGGAAAAAGATCTTCCTGGACACATGAACATTTATCTGGATTCTTTGTGTTAAATGAAAAGGAGTGAATTGAGGGCCGCTTTGATCATCCATTATAGTCAACCATGCAGCTCCCAACAAAGCACACCTGTCTTATCCTCTGATTTTGCCAAAATTTCAGTAGCATAACAGCATAAATGGCTTAAAAGACCAAACAACCAGCCATCATAACTTGAAAATTTTTTGGCAGAATTTCCCCAGAAGTAGAGCAGTAAGAACCCAAAATATAGACTGTATATGTATGCATAAATTGCCAACAATAGAATCCGAGCATCAAGTAGGAATCACTAGTACATAGCCTATGACGCGGTCATGAAAAGGGTGCTCCAGGTACCTGTAGCACCAAAAAGATCTCACATTTGAGAGTCCCCCAGCTCAATAAAACTTCACGCTATCAACCGTCTCACGAAGGCTTATGCAAATCTTGTATAGTCAAGTCTCAGAAATGACTATCTTCCAGACCAAGTCTCAGAAATGGCTGGGACTGCCAAATAAAACCAAGTATGGCTCCACAAAGGCGTACATTGGCAGTTTCCATAAGTAACGTACAATACTAGCAGACAATGCGCTCAAATAGGCACCAAATGATGCATACCCACGGCAACTGCAAGTGACTCCCACTTGCCAGTGTATTACTCTACTCCGGCTACCTGTACTTGTGTGAATCACTTGTACTTGTACCTGTCCCTGTAACCTGTAACCTATAATCTGTAATCCCGAATCTCGAAGCTTGAAGCTCCAAGCAAAAGGTACTCTAAGAAGATCCCCCGTGGGAGCACCAAAAGAATGTGAGCGGGATGGAAACACACAGAACGCCTCTATAATGACCCGACACACACTCTTGGGATGATATACACACACACTATGGGGCACCACTCGGCTTACACAACCCACCTGGCCGAGACAGGGAACACACCTATGGAGTGAGAGGAGAGAGACTACCCATTTACCCACTCCACACTGAGACACACACACACACACCTAAAAAAATCAGCTCAAAAGAGGAGAATTTTTAATGTTTAGATACAATTGAGCTTGGGCCAACACCAATGGGGCAAATAGCTCTCACAATATGGGTAAAATATGCCAGATACAATCACAAATTGGAGCAGAAGCTTCACTTATAGGAGAAACTTACACAGCCAAAATAGCAAAAATTGAGTGAGAAGTTTGGCAAAATGGACAGTTCCATCGCGTCCAAAACGGCCCAAAACCCCAATCTACAATGTCAAAGTGCTCAAATCCAACCTCGGATGAGCAGTTTATGGCCAAAACAGGCTCCAAAAACAGCAAAAACACAGTTGCGGCTGTTCCTCCTCTTCTCTCCACGTTTTTTCTGGTCTTCTCTATTTTTTTTCAGTTCCCACACTTCGCTTTATTACTTGGGCACCTTTGGCCTTTTAGTTGACCTCAAACGGACCTTGAACATGCCAAAAACTGGCCTCGCAGTGCATAGTTGTCACCCTGCTGCATATATCCGCACACCTGGCACTCTTTTCAATAATGCATCCCGCCACCACATGAAGTGGCCCCAAAATATTGTCCTCATTATGACCTTTCTGCATATTTATCACAAGAAAACACCCACGTTGTGTTCGTACTCATCCACGTGTAAATATTGACCCCATTCGATCTCTTGACGCCACTAGATGCCATCTGACGCACCTACTTACCTCATGTCGTCGGCCCACGGATAGCTTTCTCGAGAATTTTTACGCGCTAGCAACTCCTCATTATATAGAAAAAAACACTGGGTACTAGTAATACTGAAAATTGATGCACCATGTACATGTTGTCCTACCTGTACACATGTGGGTCCCACACAACCATTTGGCTCTGGAAAATGGGCAATCCTTTATTTGATGCACCATGCATGCGTATATACATATACGCAATCCCTTGATTCAAAAAACTCCTAACAACGCTCAAAAGTGAAAATCCACGTCATTGCTATGGGTGTTGCTATTTTCTTTGTTGCAAAGCGACGATTATAGCGACGCTGACAGGGTAAAAAATAAACCGAGACCGCCAAAAACTTAGATCTTAGATCTAAGTTTCGGCGCTCAAGCGAAAGAGATAAACCCGCGTTCTTCCTCTCTTCCCCCCCCCCCCCCCCCCCCCCCCCCCCCCCCCCCCCCCCACACCACACACACACACACACACACGAGGAGAGGAAGGAGAGCCAAATATGCTCCTTCCCTCTCCTCTCTCTCATGTTCCCCTCCCCTCTTTCTATGTCTCTCTCCCTCTCTCTCTCTCACACACACACACACACACATTGTGCACTACGTAATTCCTCGAACAAGGATCTGCTATGAAGAGCTGTTAAGATGCTCTGAATTGCTACAGCTAGAGAAGAGGCAAAGGGGTTTTGTCCACTACATGCACTATCATGTAGACGTGGGTGTGTAAATTTCTTGTACCCACAAAAGGCATTGACCAATAGAGACCAAATTATTACCCGGTGGTTCTGATCTCCGGATGGAATGACACTAGAGTCACAGCGCTTTTTAGGTGATCTATTACAATGTGTTTACTTCAATAAAAAATTCTAGATGTATAATGATCTGATAGATTACTTACACAAGTGTATCACAATTTTTTTGTTGTATAGATTGCTCAAAGAGCACATACTGCTAGCTGATAATGTGATTCCAGATTCGAGAGAGTGTTGGACGGATACGCCGCGACGGACGTCAGCACAACGAGAACTCACCTAACATGTAATGTCAGCTAAGGACGAAGCTCGACCCGCAGGCACGTGGAAGCAAGCATAAGGTGTCAACCTACACTCGACCGACTCCTAACTAATTCCTAAAGAGGTCTCTACCAATTGTCTAAGTCACAGCCTTCAAGAGTGCATAAGAGGAAGCTTCCTATAACGCTTTCTATAGCCAAACACCCATCAAACAATCTCGAAACACCATAGAACTTGAAGAAGACCCTACTAATATCAATAGGCCGCTCTCCCTAAGATCTATGAACCAAAATCTGGACCCAAAACACCTGGTGCAGAAACACGTAGGATGTCTAGCTGAAATCTGCAGGTCTTCGTTTCCAAAATCTAAAGTGCTTAATGTGTAGTTCTACTCAATGTGAACGCGTGGATATGCTGCAATGCAAAATCGGAAAACATATGCTCACCCAAACACGCGATGAAGCTCGTAGAAGGAGCTCGCAAAATCGGACCGTACGCGCGCAATGTAGGTATCGGTGCGTAGCTCTCGTCGGGGGCAACACGGTGCACTTCTCCGCACTCGATTCTGAAAACCGGAGTACACGTAGCGTCAAGATGAAGCTCACACTCTCTCTCTCGTACATAGTACGCTCACTCACAGACTTCAAACTTGTTTTTTAAAAATGACAAAAGGTCTTTCATTAAGGTCAAAAAGTGGTATATATACCTTACAAATTCTCAAACCCTAAAGTTCCAAAATCAACCATCTACTCAATCTAACTATCAAAACTGGGATACAATCTGGAAACTTCTCTAAGTCCCAATAATTACAAGGTGAAAAATCAGGTTTTCCTCAATGAATGAATAATTACAAAAAATAATAAGCCTCCGAGTAGTTACTACTGCCGTGGGGTGTGTCCAGCTTCTAACACTCCCCCCCTCCTTGCTCATGTCGTCCCCGACATGGCCTTGATCTGTTGCTTCATCTTATCGTTTCCCTCATCTTTAGCAGTGATTCGTACCTAGCATGTAGGTTCAGCATTGTTGGGCCAAAAATGTCCGTATTCATGGTGAAGAACCCTGTATAGAATGCTTCTTCAAAAGCCTGGAGGTGATAGGATGCTAGAAACATGATCCTTTGATACAGCGCATGTATCACCTCCTTGGAAGGATGACTTGACAGATCATAGGCGCATCTATATGTATCCTGGAAGAAGAAGATGCTGTCAGTCACCTGGCCTGGCTTGAAAGTCTTGATCACTGCTAAGATGGTTCTGCAGATTTTCCTCATCATAATGCATGTAAGGTGAGGCGAGCCAGTGAGAACAATTTTATGGTGCCCGTTAGGGTTTTCACCATGTATTGGACACTTATTCTCTCACCTGCCTTCACGCCCGGTAGCTTTGGGTAGTTCAACCAAGTTGTTGTCTTCTTTGCAAAATTTCCTGTGCCTTCCACATCCTAACCCTTGGTAGAGGATAGAAGCTGAGGTTGTCTCTGATATTTTTAGGTGCCTCTACCAAGTGGATTAGGTATTGTGGGTACTTTGTAAGCCAAGCCTTCCTCCACTTTGGTTGAGAATCCACAATAATCTTAACTCCTTTTGTCTTTGAGGTGTCTGCATTGTAGAGAGGTACAGCTGGCTCTTCTCTGATCTGCTTGTTTATTGAAGCTGCCTCATATTTCAGCAATGGATATGGGAGAGAGGGTTGAAGCCACTTGCGCCTGAGATTGCTGGCATCGATCTTCTGAATGGTCATAGATTTGAAGACCCTCTTCTCCCACTCCAAGTCTTCCTTCGTGGTTTCTTTGAGCTCTTCCTCTATTGCCTTACGCAATTTTTCCTCCTCTTCTTGTGTTAGATCCTGTGGCTCTTGAGAGAATCGTGCTATGATTTCCTCTTGCATAGGTGTGTCCACAGGATCTGCCACATTTTCAAGGTCGATGCCCTCATTGGCGGCTGGCCCTAAGCTTTCTGCCTCTCCTCCTTGCTGGCCTTTCAACTCCTCAATTTGCCTGAGGAGTGTTTGCTTTTCCGCTTCAGCTTGTCTGTGCCCATATTCACGAGGAGGTCATTAAGTTCGGCGTTTATTCTTTTCACCTCCTCGAGCTTTATCTTCATGCTTTCCACTTCCTCTTGCAGAGCTTTTTGGCCCTCTTCCATTCTAGTTTGCATGACTATAGAACCTTCAGCCACATCAGCAATCTTTGCTTTTTCTCGAGAGTCAATTCTTTCTGAAGTTCTTGCATTTGCTCTTTGTAGAGTTGACTCTCAGAAATGATTTGTGTCGAGCTCGTAGCTCTTACTCTAGCAGGTGATGCTCGCAGCCTCTCGATGGTTTGATCTTTGACTTTTAGTTGGTCCTTGAGCTCAAGGACTTCATCCAGGCTTGCTTCTTGTTCTATATCTGCTCTTTCTTTGGCATTCCTCATGGCCTCTAATTCTTTCGTTTCTTCTGCTTGCTGTAGTGTCAGATTATCTCTTTCTTTCTCGACATCTCGCAATGACTTGCTAAGCTGCTGGCACTCTTCTTCAGCTGCTTGTAATCTTTTTGCTGCTTCCTAATTTGCTTCTTCCATTGCTTGCAGTTTTGTAGAGCCCTTGCCAAGCTGGCTTGTAGGTCGGCTTCTCTCTCCTTTTTCCCTTGGCTTTGTGCCTGCAAAGAATGTACTCCCCGGCAATGGCACCAATGTTGGACGGATACGCCGCGACGGACGTCAACACAGCGCGAACTCACCTAACATGTAATGTCAGCTAAGGACGAAGCTCGACCCGCAGGCGCGTGGAAGCAAGCATAAGGTGTCAACCTTCACTCGACCGCATCCTAACTAATTCCTAAAGAGGTCTCTACCAATTGTTTAAGTCACAGCCTTCAAGAGTGCATAAGAGGAAGCTTCCTACAATGCTTTCTAGAGCCGAACACCCATCAAACAATCTCGAAACACCATAGAACTTGAAGGAGACCCTACTAATATCAATAGGCCGCTCTCGCTAAGATCTATGAACCAAAATCCCGACCCAAAACACCTGGTGCAGAAACACGTAGGATGTCTGGCTGAAATCTGCAGGTCTTCGTTTCCGAAATCTAAAGTGCCTAATGTTTAGTTCTACTCAATGTGAGCGCGAGGATATGTTGCAATGCAAAATCGGACAACGTATGCTCACCCAAACACCCGATGAAGCTCGTAGAAGGAGCTCGCAAAACCGGACCGTACACGTGCAATGTAGGTATCGATGCGTAGCTCTCGTCGGGGCAACGCGCTTCACTTCTCCACACTCGATTCCGACCGCCGGAGCACACGTAGCGTCAAGATGAAGCTCACACTCTCTCTCGTACACACTACGCTCACTCACAGACTTCAAACTTGTTTTTTAAAAATGACAAAAGGTCTTTCATTAAGGTCAAAAAGTGGTACATATATACCTTACAATTTCTCAAACCCTAAAGTTCCAAAATCAACCATCTACTCAATCTCACTATCAAAACTGGGATACAATCCGGAAACTTCTGTAAGTCCCAATAATTACAAGGTGAAAAATCAGGTTTTCCTCAATGAATGAATAATTACAAAAAATAATAATCCTCCGAGTAGTTACTGCCGTGGGGTGTGTCCAGCTTCTAACACTCCCCCCCTCCTTGCTCATGTTGTCCCCGACATGGCCTTGATCTGCTGCTTCATCTTATCGTTTCCCGCATCTTTAGCAGTGATTCATACCTGGCAGGTAGGTTCAGCATTGTTGGGCCAAAAATGTCCGTATTCATGGTGAAGAACCCTGTATAGAATGCTTCTTCAAAAGCCTGGAGGTGATAGGATGGTAGAAACATGATCCTTTGATACAGTGCATGTATCACCTCCTTGGAAGGATGACTTGACAGATCATAGGCGCATCTGTATGTATCCTGGAAGAAGAAGATGCTGTCAGTCACCTGGCCTGGCTTGAAAGTCTTGATCACTGCTAAGATGGTTCTGCAGATTTTCCTCATCATAATGCATGTAAGGTGAGGCGAGCCAGTGAGAACAATTTTATGGTGCCCGTTAGGGTTTTCACCATGTATTGGACACTTATTCTCTCACCTGCCTTCACGCCCGTAGCTTTAGGTAGTTCAACCAAGTTGTTGTCTTCTTTGCAAAATTTCCTGTGCCTTCCACATCCTAACCCTTGGTAGAGGATAGAAGCTGAGGTTGTCTCTGATATTTTTAGGTGCCTCTACCAAGTGGATTAGGTATTGTGGGTACTTTGTAAGCCAAGCCTTCCTCCACTTTGGTTGAGAATCCACAATAATCTTAACTCCTTTTGTCTTTGAGGTGTCTGCATTGTAGAGAGGTACAGCTGGCTCTTCTCTGATCTGCTTGTTTATTGAAGCTGCCTCATATTTCAGCAATGGATATGGGAGAGAGGGTTGAAGCCACTTGCGCCTGAGATTGCTGGCATCGATCTTCTGAATGGTCATAGATTTGAAGACCCTCTTCTCCCACTCCAAGTCTTCCTTCGTGGTTTCTTTGAGCTCTTCCTCTATTGCCTTACGCAATTTTTCCTCCTCTTCTTGTGTTAGATCCTGTGGCTCTTGAGAGAATCGTGCTATGATTTCCTCTTGCATAGGTGTGTCCACAGGATCTGCCACATTTTCAAGGTCGATGCCCTCATTGGCGGCTGGCCCTAAGCTTTCTGCCTCTCCTCCTTGCTGGCCTTTCAACTCCTCAATTTGCCTGAGGAGTGTTTGCTTTTCCGCTTCAGCTTGTCTGTGCCCATATTCACGAGGAGGTCATTAAGTTCGGCGTTTATTCTTTTCACCTCCTCGAGCTTTATCTTCATGCTTTCCACTTCCTCTTGCAGAGCTTTTTGGCCCTCTTCCATTCTAGTTTGCATGACTATAAAACCTTTAGCCACATCAGCAATCTTTGCTTTTTCTCGAGAGTCAATTCTTTCTGAAGTTCTTGCATTTGCTCTTTGTAGAGTTGACTCTCAGAAATGATTTGTGTCGAGCTCGTAGCTCTTACTCTAGCAGGTGATGCTCGCAGCCTCTCGATGGTTTGATCTTTGACTTTTAGTTGGTCCTTGAGCTCAAGGACTTCATCCAGGCTTGCTTCTTGTTCTATATCTGCTCTTTCTTTGGCATTCCTCATGGCCTCTACTTCTTTCGTTTCTTCTGCCAGCTGTAGTGTCAGATTATCTCTTTCTTTCTCGGCATCTCGCAATGACTTCTTGAGCTACTGACACTCTTCTTCAGCTGCTTGTATTCTTTTTGTTGCTTCCTGATTTGCTTCTTCCATTGCTTGGCAGTTTTGTAGATCCCTTGCCAAGCTGGCCTCTAGGTCGGCTTATCTCTCCTTTTGCCCTTGGCTTTGTGCCTGCAGAGAATGTACTTCCATTTTGATCTTTTCTTCAGTGGCTTTGAGAGTTGTCATTTGTTTCTCTGAAGCCATAGATTGTGCCCTCAATCCGGCTAGCTTTGTCATCACCACGTCCCAGTCATTGGAGGGCGGGTGCAGGTCTACAGTGTCTGTATAAATTTCTTTTAGCTCCACTAGCCTGATGCCTTGCATCTGTTCTTTAGGCCCTGTCCTTGCCAAGTTGAATGTGACTGTGGCGGCTTCTTCCTTCGTATAGCCTACAGCTAGCAGGTTCAAAAATGCATAGTAAGCCTCATCTAATCCTTTTTTCTCAGTTTCAGGCTTGGCCTCTTCTTTTGGCTCAAGTTCTTGTCTTTGCTCTTGATCTTCTATTTGCCTTTCTTATTGTCTGTCCTCAGCCTCCTTATCTTCCTGTGGAGGGCTGCTAGGAGGTGGTGAGGGCGGTGGTGATGGCTGTGGACTGGGTTTAGGGCTATCTGGTAAAGATGCAGGTTTGCCCTTTAAGTCCCTGTCTGCTTTTGTTTTTTTTTTCTCTTTCCTAGCTCTCTTGCTCATCCAAGCAGTTTCTGCCTTATCTGCTGTACTTCCTCCTTTGTGAAAGGGACATGAGGGATGTTTTCTGCTGCAGCATCAAGAATCTCAAAATTCTTGATAGAATCTTCAAATCGATCCCTTTGCACTCTTCTGGACGATCCGGACATAGACTCTAGAGACGGCTTCCAGAGCTCACTTAAATCACCCTTGAGGGCTCTCTCCGCTTGAAAACTCTCCATCAGCCTCTCTATTCTTGCCGCTTTCTGAGACCTTGTTTCTTTGGCCGGCACTTGAGCAAACTCCTTCTTTCCTTTCTTCTGCTTGGGTTGCTCCTCTTCAACTGGCTCTAGCCGTCTTTTCAATCTCGTAGCCACCCTTGGTGCCCTTTGCGGCTCATCTTCCTTGTATTCTTTTACTCTCAGCCAATCATTCTGAGATGGGGGGTCAGGCCACCTTCCTTTAGCGTGTAGTGCCCCATAAACCACCTTGGTGATCAGTTCTCCTGGCACTATATAGGTTGGCTTTTTGTTGCCCATCTTTACTAAGCTGTCATGTATATATGCCGCATAGTTGATTATCTTTGGGGTGCCTTTTGTCATTGCCCAAGTGAATGTTGTGGCAATTGCACCTGGCAGCATCCTTTACTTCTGTGGCCTCTTCGTGCACATGTGGAAGTACTGGTTGTATAACTGGCTCATAATTGCCACTTTTGGGTTGGCAATGTCTTCAAAGGTGTAATTTGCCTTTTTCTCTTTGTACACCTTGCATTCATCCCTTCTTTTTGTTACACTGTCTCCCTCATTGGAGAGGTCTAGTGCATGGGCTACAACCCGCTCAGTGATTATTATCTTTGTTTCTAGTTTGCCTTGTAAATATGTTACCTTGGCCACTCCATCCTCTTTGATGCTTGTTACAAACTCCCAGACTCTTTTGATGTCCACCCCCGCCGGTATTGCTTTGAAGTAGTTGTGGAGATCAATTTTCTCCAAGTAGCCGGCCATCTTGCTTCGTACAAACTCATTGAGTTCTCTCGGCAGCATTGGTAGCTGTATAACATTGCCTTCAGTGTCTTTGAACACTCCCTGGTAGATCTTTAGGTCATTGGACTCTAACAGATCCTCTTGTATCCAGGTGTTGGTGGGCTTTAGCGTTCCTTCTGGAATGACAAAGGGTTCCACTTCGTCCAGATAATCCTTGATGGTCATTCTTTTCCTCTGTGCCGGTGACTTCGAGGCTGCCATAGATCTTGTTGCACTTAGTAGTCCGAAGTTAGCGTTTTTTCCACTTTTAGCTGCGAAACTGAGTTTTACTTATCCAAATGACTTGAAAATTGAAAATAAAGCTTAAAAGGAACTTGTGAAGCTGTGCATGTGCTCACAGTACAAATCTGGCCAAAAATTTCCATCTAGACATCCTTCGCGTAAGATGTCTTTTTCATCAGAATTGGTTCATACTTGACATGCAGGTAGTGTAAGGCTCATGGAACATGGATATATGCTTGGATTTGAATTTGGATATCAAAAAGTGGATTTTTGGGCTGATTCAAGCTTTAGGTCACAATTTGGGTAGAATGTCCATCATAGGTAGCAATTGATGTCGAAATGGGTTGAAAATTGGTATATGGGCTCATTCCACCATGGTATTGGCTCCCATGATGTCATTCTTTGCATAGAAGGATAAATTTATGCCTGAGACATCCTACGCGTAGGATGTCTTTTTCATCAAAATGACATGAAACTTGTTCTGTGGGTTGTCCTTGGCCTATGGAACATGGCCATGGTCTTGGATTTGAATTTGGACAACATTTGATGCTTATAAGGCTCTGTGAGGTGTTTTTGGGCTCAAAAAGTGTATCTTGAGTGTGTTGGGGGTCAAAAGTGATTAAAATGGCTTCAAACTTGTTATATGGGCTCCTGATGATGAGGTGATTGGATCTGGAATGAAAAATCATCCCTTGCATGTCAAAAAGGTCAAATAGACATCCTACACGTAGGATGTCTATTTCATCATTTTTTCTCCCTGACCACACAGATTGTTTGTTGATGTGTTGGTGAATGTGCTGTGCAAGTTTCATGGGATTTGGACAAGATTTGGTAGGTCTATGGCCCATTATTGCCTCTATGCCCTAACTTTGCGTTTTTCTATGCATATGAGGTCAAATTTGGTCCAAATGTGATGAAACTTCGTGGATAGCTTGTAAATGTCATTCAGAACATGTGCAAGATGAGAGATGTTGGAGTTTGTGCCAAAAAGCGCCTTTGAGACATCCTACGTGTAGGATGTCTCCTGGTGATTTTTTCATTGCTAGTGCTCCCAGTGCTTGCCCTTGGCCCCCCTAAGTCTCTTTTGAGCCTACTTTCAACAAAAAAGTCAAATGGATAGAGAGCAACTCCCTGTGTGAACTTCAGAGCCTCCGAGCCATTTTCTGAAGTTTTGGAGTGCTTTTTGGCGATGAAATTTCCTGATGTTGGTCTCCATAGCTTCCCGATCCCTTGGGGATCCTTGCCGTATGGTTTTTGTCGACTTTGGCGTCACCGGAGCTCCATTTGGCAATTTGTCGCTCTAGAAGCACCCGTGGTTGCGTTTACATACCTTTGATGATTTGTGGTGTTCTACCACCATAGGACTTGGTTGTTGATGGTCTAGGAAAGCCGCTCGTGAAGTTTGGTGGAAAACGGGCTTGCGGTTTGGCCGCAAGTGCAATTTGACGCTTTGTGTGTCTGCTGCCGTTTTCTGAAGTTTAGTGCCGCTTCGGGTCACTTTTTGGTCATGCGTGTCATATAGACTTGTCGAGCATGTCGAGATGCTCCTACCCATGAATTTTGGTAGCATTTGGTCGCCGTTTCGCCGATTTCCCATTTGGTGGCCTCTTGCGGGTTTCTAGGAATTAGGGTTTTTGCCCGATGGTTTCCTACTGCCTTTGGCTATCCAGGACTGGTCTCCTAGACTAGGTTAAGCTGCTAATGAAGTCTTGTTGCTTTCGGGTTAGCCGTTAGGCCGCCGTCTCTACTTGTAGGTCTCTACCGCTCGCTTTGTGTGTGACATAATGACAAACATGCGCGAAAAGCTCAAGGTGGTGAGCCTACCTCTCATGTCTGGAGCTCGTCGGGTAGTCGTGCGTGTCGTAGAAGCTGCTGGAAGGTCGATCCACTCTAGGTGGCAGAAGCTCTCTCCACAAAGTCAATAGTGAGAATGAGCTAAAAATGGGGTGAAAATTTCTTATAATGGAGGTCCCCGAACCACTTTTCATGAAATTTGACATGTGCTCTATCTTTCTTTGCGAGATGCGGTTTAGGCTCATAAAAATTTTCATTTGGACTCCATTTGCTCTGTTTACCAGAAATTTGGCATTTCGGTCAAAATCTGGCCAAAACACGCTTTCTGCTCTAGTCTCATAATTGCACCCCCATTGTACCATAGGTTGTCCTATAGTCACTATTCATCCCCATAATTTTTGTTTTCATTACGACTGTTTTTCACTTGTTTTTTGTATTTTTGAAGTTTTTCTGTCGAAAATTAGCAAAATTAAAAAGAAAATAGCAAATCAAACCCAGAAAATCCCCAAAAATCATAATAAATCACAAAAATCATCGCAACACATTATATATACTCACATACAATTTTTATGACCGGATTTCTCCGTTTTATCAATATTTTACCTGAAAAATGGCTATTTCTACTTATATACACACACCTAGGGGCTTGATTTGGCGTTTGGCCCCATATACTTGTAGCTTCATGCTGTATAAGGGCATATATACTTGGGTTACTCCAGGAAATTTCGCAATCAAACAACAACCCTTAAAATAGTCGAAAATCATGCCCTTTTTTGGTGTTTCTGTTATTGGTTCCGCATTTGAGAGTGCCTCTAGAATGCCTCCCCCCCTCCTACCTGGAGTCCTCCCGCAGACGACAAGGTATCGCTTCGGAGTATGTGCCGTGCATAGGTTGAAAAAGTTGTGCTAATGCATGCCCGATTAATGTGGACCTACGTTATGCATACTCGGTCAATGCATGGAAAAATTAATGTTGTGCAAGAGAAGGGAATAAGCAAGATGCTTATTGGTATTCGCCGTCGAGGTTTCCTGCTTTCTTTGCAAGTAACATCTGTAACTCGACTACTCTCTGTTTAATCGTCTTTTTTGCAAAAGGCAATTGCTTTGCCGACACTGTTAATGGAGTCGTAGCTGTTTCTAAGGGCAAAATTGGCTGGTCCGTAATGGTTATGGGCCGTATGGCCATTGCTTTCCATTTGTATTTTGTTGCTGCCGGTTTTTGTAGATGGTTTGGTACTTTCTCGTTTGACACTGGTTTGTCTTTTATTGGCATCCACATATGTCGGTTTTCCTTTTTGAAATGCAGCTGTCTGCTTTCCGTTGTTGCTTGTACTGAAGGGAGTTCCTTTTGCTTTTGCTTTGATATCCAAATGTGAGTGACATTTGGGTTATGGCTAAGCATTTTCTTTGGGATCCATATCTGTGTTATGCCCCTGGTTTGTGGTTGAACCATCTGCTTTGTTGGAATCCTTTTGTTGCATTGTTGTTTGTTTGCCATGTCATTTCTATCCTTCCGCATCCATACTTGTTTTCCTTGTTTTGGTGGCCTAGATTTTGCATTGTGGCCGTTGACTTCATGTGTCTGTAAGTAGTATGGTTGGCTTTTACCTGATTTTTGGTCTCGGGTATCATGTTGTTCTTTGATGGCATTTGTGCTTTTGGCTTTGTTTCGAGTGATTGCATGGCTTGCAGTTGAGCATGCTGGTATTGCTGAGCAAAAGCTATCACCTGTTGTTCATGTTCATGTAGAATTTTGACTGCCTTTGCTTTCCAATCTATCTGCACATTGTACTCTTTTTGCCAAGGTTGCCCCAGCATCATTGGGTGTTGTGTGCTTTCTTCTGTCACCACATAGAATTTGTGTGGGTAAATATATTTATGTATCTATACATGCAATATAGTCCATCCCAATGTTTTCAATGGGTGTGATGTGCTACTTTCCAGCACCTGAGGAGTACGATGAAGTTGACCTGTGACTTTGAGCTGTTGGTATAATCCGTAAGAGATCAAATTTACTTGAGCACCCGAATCAAGCAAGGCTGTTGATTCAACTTGATTGCTGCCCACTTTGACCGCAATTATTGGCTCCAATGTTTCTTCCTCCAACTTCGTCAGTCGAATGGCATTGATTCGTAATGGTGGTCCACTTTGTTGTTGTTGTCGCAGAAGCCATCTTTTTGCAATGCGTTCTTGTGCTTCGGCTTGAGCTTCCTCCTGTACTCTCTGTTTTTCCTTCATTCTTTGTTTTCCTTGATGAATTTGTTGGAGCATCTCCTGTGTGAGTGGTAGATGATACCTCGTCAGTCGACATCCACTAATCCAGTTTGGTATTTCTTCACCTGCTAATGTAGCAAGCTTGACAGCTCCACTTTGTGATAGATCACTAATCACAAATGGGCCCATCCCTCGCTTTTGAAGTTTCTTGGCATGTTGCTTCAAGGTATAAACAAGTACGTAATCACTTGTTTTGAACTCTTTGGTACGCACATGTTCATCAAAAAATTCTTTTTGTTTTCTCTTTTTAGCATAGATTGAAGCGACAGCTTGTAAGCGAAGTTCATCTAGCTTTTCAAGATCATCAATTCTTGAAGAGAGCTCATGCCCTGTCTATTCCAAGCTTTTTGCTACTCATAGAGTTGGAATTAAAAAATCTATGGGTAGTATAGCATTTAGGCCAAACACCATGTTGTATGGTGTTGTTCCTATCGATGTTTTATAAGCTACCCTGTATGCCCATAGTGTTGAGTGTAGCTGTTGATCCCAATCTGTTCTTGATTCTGACACTATTTTAGTGAGAACCGTGCATAGTGTTTTATTAGTGGCCTCAGCTTGCCCATTGGCCTGTGGGTGGTATGGTGCGGATTTCCTATGTATGACCATGAATTCCTCTAGCAGATATTCAATGACTTCATTGATAAAATGTGTTCCACGGTCACTGACAATTTCTATTGGTAACCCGTAACGTACAAAAACATTCTCATACAAAAATTGTGTCGTGGTGCGTGCATCAAGTTTTTGTGTTGCTTTGGCTTCGACCCATTTTGTGAGATAGTCCGTAGCCACAATGATATATTGGGTATGTGTGTGATATGCAGGGGGTGATATAGGTCCGATGAAATCAATGCCCCATTTTGCAAATGCTCTTGCTCCCATCATTGGCCGTAATGGCATCTCATCTCTTTCTATTGGCACCATGGTGCGTTGACATGCGTCACAACGCTTTACAAACTCTTCAGCATCCATGTGCAATGTAGGCCACCAAATTCCTATGGTTAAGACAATTTTTTCCGTCTTATCGCCCAAAAAATGGCCTCCACTTATTCCACTATGTGCATGTTCTAGAATCAGCAGGTATTTTCTTTCACTTGCACAGATTCTAAGTTGATTGTCCTTACCTCGCTTATAGAGTTGGTTCCCAATTAACTGAAAGTCACGAGCTTCCAGCTCTATATCTTTTTCCCGTGCTCTTGTGATGTTCTCAGGGAACGTCCTGGTGGTCAAGAAGTCAATGATATATTGACTCCATGCAGGTGCTATGTTTACATGAAACAAAGTTGCATGATCCATTGGTCGTTCGATACTACATATAGTACAATTGGTAACATAAGAATGTGTGTCCGCATACATACTTGGCCAATAAACCCCTAACTGCTTCAGTCTCTGGTGTGTCTTCACTATTGAACAATGAAATGCACAATCCTGGATATGTGCCTCTTCAAGGTAGCTCTCGAATTCTTCCGGATTTATACATAATCGTAATATTAGGTCAGATCCAAAATGATATAGCTGTCCTGCTACCCACTGGAAGTTTTTTGTTTGTCGAATTGTTTGATGTTTGGATCTGCATTCCGTATTATCAAACCCACTTCCAAAGGAAAGAACGCTAACAATTTCCTGAGACCATTTCGGTACCATTTCAATGTTGAAAAGATAAGCATCTGGTATGTCATCATCTACTCCTTCAGGAGCTTCCCCGTTGTGTATCCGTGAAAGATGATCCGCTCGTAGATGGGTTTTACCCTTTTTGACCACCACTGTGAAGTCAAATTCTAGCAATATAATAAACCAGTGTACGATTCTCCCTATATTGCAAGGTTTATTTACTAGGTACAAAAGAGCTTGATGATCTGTGAAGAACACAAATTTGTTTGCAAGCAAATAATGCCAAAATTTCTTTACAACATAAATCATTCCTAACCCTTCCCTCTTGGTGGTTGTGTAGTTCTTTTCCGCACTGTTTAACTGTCGGCTCGCATAGAAAATCGGAAAATCCATTGTTCCGTCTCCAGGTTGAGCTAGAATACTTCCAATGGCATATGCTGAAGCATCAATGTGCACATGGAATATCTTTTCCCAATCTGGTGCCTTTAGTACAGGTGCTGATATAAGGTTTTCCTTCAACTTTTGGAATGAAGTTTCACACTCCTCGGTCCACTCAAAATTGACTAGCAAACGATACAGAGGTTGTGCGATAACCGCATACATGTATATGAATCTTCGATAATATCCGCAATGTCCCATGAAGGATTGCACTTGTTTCGCATTAGTAGGCCTGGGTAGTTCTACGATGACTTTGACTTTGTCTAGGTCTGTGGTTATGCCATTTCTTGAGACAATGTGTCCTAAAATTCGGCCTTGCTTAACCATAAATACACAGTTTTACGGGTTAAGACATATTCGATATGTCCTACACTTTTCAAAGACCTTTTTCAAATGGTCAATATGTTCCTCTCGTAAAAGAGAGTGTACACACAGGTCATCCATGTAAATTTCTAAGAATATTCTTAGGTATTCCTTGAATGCGTGAGTCATTAACCTTTGGAAAGTAGCTGGTGCATTAGTTAAGCCAAATGGCATAACTCGATACGCATAAATTCCCCATTCTGTGGCAAACGCTGTTTTGTGTTGATCCTCCCTTGCTATTGCCAGTTGGTTGTATCCTGAAAACCTATCCAGAAAGGAATAAGCCCATTTTCCGGCCACTCGCTCAAGTACATGTTCTATGATTGGCAAGGGATAATTATCCCTTATGGTTGCTGCATTCACCTTCTTGAGGTTTACACACACTCGCAGTTTTCCATTCTTTTTGGGAACTACCACTATGGGTGACATCCAATCTGTATGTTCAATCTCATAGATGAATTCAGCTTCCATCAGTTTATCGAGCTCTTCTTTGATTTGTTTAGCAAATGTGTCATTATATGTAGAAGGACGTTGTTTGCTAGGTTTTGCATGCGATTTCAAAGGAATTGTATGTTGGCCTAGAATCCGAGCAGTGCACAAAGACCTACGACCAAAATTCGACCATAGTGGCCTGTCAGCTCAACCAAATCGGATGAGATTTGAACTGTAGCATGCCCCAACAGAATAGAACACTTATACATCAATAGTTGACATTCTGCAAGGGTCGAGGGGGTCCCAAGTAGAAAAGATAAGTTTTTGGCACGGGCCAGAATTGGATTCTAACTCCACAGATAGCTTACCTATGAGGTCTATATACAATGTATATGATTGGTTTCGTAACATCAATTAAGCAAAGCCCTCGAAAAGCAAAAAACGACTTGAAAGCGTCAAATTCAACATACGAGGTCAAATTGACTTCAAATGGGCCAAAATTGGATGAGTTGCTGAACACAATACTGTTGCGAACAAGTCCATCGCCTCAAAAGTGACTAATCAATACTACAGGCAGTGTAGTCACAAAAATCGGTGATTTCAGAGTCGTCAAAGCACAAAGAGATGTCGGCAAGACCAAAACTTTACCAAATTCCATTTAGGACTTGTTTTATGTGTATAAAATGTGTTTGAGTCAAAATTTACAAGTTTTGCAAGAAAATATTGATTGGTGTAAATAATCATGATTATTTACTTTTCCACTATTTTGGCTTGAAAATTGCATCATCACCTCACCTATCACTTGTACACACCTACTACATGCCAAATTTGTTACCATATACATGTGGTAGTGATGTGTGTGAACACACTAGGACTGCTGGGGCATTTTTTCCCTCTTTAGGAGGTTTTTTCTCCCGTGCATTGTATATACGCCCATCACTCTAGGGCTATCTATATTTCCATTGTGCACTAAGTAACACACTCTATTGTGTGCCTTGAGCTTTCTTCGTCTTCTCCAAGTTGTGTGCGTTTCTTTGTAACCCCTAATTCCAACAATTGGTATCAGAGCAGGTTCCGTCCTCCCGGGCTTAGTCGCCAGCTGCTCTAGTACACACCTGCTCACTTTCTCCGATTTCAGTGAGCTTTGACGAGCGTTCGCAGGTCGACAAATATTTTGGGTGAGCTCGAAGAGCACGGTCTACTCAGATTTTTGATTTGGACTCATTTCGGCCTCTGTTTCCACTAGAGGCAGTACTACACAGGCTATTTCGTCATTTTGTGCAAAATTTCTGTCAATGCCTTTTTCTGCATAATAGATGCCTTACAGTCTTCTATGGTTTGTGCTATATATCACGTGTTGTTCCCGCTCCATTTCTCCTATTTTCGGGCAGTTTTCACATCAGGTGCAACATTTACCATGGCTGACAACTACAACGCGGATGTGTTCAAGATGTTTGTTGCTGAGGACAGGTTGGATGGGGACAACTACCCTATGTGGGCTTATATGATGCAACATGTTCTGGTGTCAAAGGGCATCTGGAACATTGTGCAGGGCATTGATATACGTCCTAGTTCTGAGGATGTACGCGATGTTGAGGATGTTGCAGGTCTTGCCGCAAGGATTGATGCTGCTAGAGTTGTTTTGCCTACGGCACAACAAGCTCGTTGGGATGTTAAGGATGCGCAGGATCATGCATTGATTGCGTTTTCTGTGAAGCGCACCATTGTTCCTCACATTCGTTCCAACAAAATCTGCAAAACAGGCTTGGGATATTTTGGCTAGTCTTTATGCAAGTCGCAATGAGGCTAAAATTGCTTTGATGCGTAAAGAGTTAGAGTCAAAGATTATGCATGAGGAAGATGATATGGACACTTTCCTTGCTAGTGTCAAGGACATCAATGAGCAACTCATTTCTACAGGTGAAATCATTTTAGACAGTTCCCTACTGGAGACTGTTCTTGATGCCTTACCATACTTTTGCTAGTACTTGGAGACTTATGACCCAAGGAAATCCAAAAGTTGTCAAGTTTGATGCATTATGCACATTGATGTTGCAAGAGTCACTTTCCAAAAAAAATAGGACTAGACAGCGTGTAGTTGAACAGGCTTTTATTGCTTCTTAAAAAAAGGGTGGTAACAGTAATGCAGCCACTTCTTATAGTTCTGCTGCGAGTGGAAAAACTTTTGTTCCTAATGCTTCTGTTGGGAGCACTTTGTCTAGAAATTCTGGTAATAAGGGCAAAAAGAAGATGCGTTGCCATTATAGTAAAGCTAATGATCACTTGATCAAGTCGTGTCCTAAGTTGAAGGCCAAAGAGGCTAAGAAGAAAGAGGGTGGTTCCACTGCAAATGTTGGTTCCACTACAAATGCAGCCATTGTTGAATCTTCTGTGAAAGGAGACTGTAATGCTGATGTTGATGTAGAATGGGATTTTAGTGCAAAGTGCACCTACAATCCTGCTGTCCATGATGCATGCTTGTCAGTTGTTGCTGCAGATTTACATGTGTGGTATTTCGACAGTGGTGCTACAAAGCACATTACCTCACATCGTGAATTGTTTACCTCTCTCGAGTCTGTCCCTCATGGGAATTCAGTCACTTGTGCCAGCAATGCCTCTTATCTAGTTCAGGGAGTTGGAAATATTGTGCTTATTGCTGCTAATGGCAGTTCTTTCACACTTGTTGATGCACTTTATGTACCTGGGATCAAGAAGAATCTCTTGTCTGTATCTGCACTTGCTAGACTTGGACTTCTAGTCAAATTTGTGGATGACAGATGTACAGTTCATGATCTCAGTTTTGGTGATGAAATTGTTGCATCTGGCCTTTTGTGGCGTGGGCTATATAAGCTCACTTTGTATGACAAGTGTGAACAAAATTTTGCAAATGTTGTTGCACATTCAAGGGCTTTTTCAGATGCAAAACTTTGGCATGCACGTTTTTGTCATTTGAATTTTGTCAGTTTGTTGCGTTTGCAAAAATCTGATATGGTTGCTTCTTTTCCGCCTCTTGAAACACCTGCCAAACATGTTTGTGAAGGTTCTATTTTGGGAAAGATGCAGCGTTCTAAGTTTCCAATGGATGGTTCAGTTCAGGCCACATGCAGGTTGCAGCTTGTGCATAGTGATGTTTGTGGGCCCATGCAAACTCCGTCCTTGGGCAATTACCTGTACTTCGTGACTTTCATTGATCATTACTCCAGGCATGCATGGGTATTTCCGCTTAAAGCAAAGTCCGAAGTTTTTATGTGCTTCAAACAATTTCTGGCTATGACTGACAATGTATCGAAATGTACTATGGGCACCCTCCGTTCCGATTGAGGGGGGGAGTATATGTCTCATGAATTTAATGCATTTCTGGCTAGTTGTGGGATAAAACACCAATGTACAGTGCCTTATACACCTCAGCAAAATGGTGTTGCTGAGAGGAAAAACAGGTCACTGACGGAAATGGCACGATGTATGGTCAAAAGTCAAGCTTTGCCGCATTCTTTTTGGCTTGAGTCCATCATGTGTACCTCTTATGTACTTAACAGGTGTCCTACGAAAGCTTTGCAGCCTATTACTCCATATGAAGCATGGCATGATAGAAAGCCTTCTATTGCGCACATGCGTGTTTTTGGTTGTTTGGCATATGCTTTGGTGCCACAAGTGCAGCGCATAAAATTGGATGATAAGGCTGTCAAATGTATTTTTGTTGGTTATAGTGCTGAAAGAAAAGGTTACAGGTTGTATCATTGGCAAAAAAAATGTATTCTGGTTTCTCGAGATGTAGTGTTTGTGGAAGATTCTGTTCAGCCCTTGCTGTCATGTACTAGAGACAGTAATGTAAGCTCACAAGACATTTATGACACTTTGTTGCCTCTTTTCAGTGGTGGAAATACAAATGTAACTTCCAACGAGGCAAATGTACACCCTATGGGGGTTTCTAAAAATGTTTTAGATCAGTCTATTACTGATGCAAATGTATATGATGTACTTGATGAGGAAAGGGCTGAAAATCAGCAGGATAGGGGTATGCCAAAATGGCTGGTGCACACTTTGTGTGACAGTAAATTGGATGCACCTTTGTCTAGTCGTACTCATTCAGGCTCTCGCCATTCATCTTATGCATCAGATCGTTATGCTTTGGCTGTGTCTAGCTTACATGATGTTGAGGAGCCTGTGTCTTTTGATGAAGCACAGAATTCAGAAAATTGGATGGCTGCCATGCAATCAGAATATGATGCAGTTATAGAAAATGACACATGGACTTTATGTGATTTGCCTCCTGGCAAAAAGACCATTGGTATGAAGTGGGTTTACAAGTTGAAACGCAAGCCGGATGGTGAGATTGATCGCCATAAGGCTCGACTTGTTGCAAAGGGTTATGCACAGCAAAAAGGCATTGATTATGAAGAGACTTTTGCTAGGCATTGATTATGAAGAGACTTTTGCTCCCACTTGTCGTATGACTACTGTGCATTTTCTATGTGCATTGGCAACTCATTTTGGTTGGGATGTACATCAATCAGACATTGTTACTGCTTTCTTGAATGGTGACATATTTGAGGAAGTTTATGTAACGCAGCCTCGCAGTTTTGTCATAAAAGGACAAGAGGACAAAGTGTGAAAATGTAACAAGGCTTTGTATGGGTTGAAGCAATCTCCTCGTGCTTGGTATGAGAAAGCTGACACTCATTTGGTCAAACAAGGCTTTCATAACAGTCCAACCAGAAAGCACATTGTATGTAAAGCGTGAGGGTGATGTACTTCTCATTGTGGTTCTTTATGTCGATGATTTGCTGATCACTGGACCAAATGAGAGACATATTGCTGAATTTAAGGATGATTTGAATGCTACTTTCAAGATGAAAGATTTGGGGTTGTTGCATCATTACTTGGGTATACAGATTAAGCAGTGTGATGGTGGTATTGCCTTGTGTCAGAAAAGTTACATAGAGACATTGCTATGTAATTTTGGACTTGAGGATTGCAAACCTATTGCCACTCCCATGGAAACAGGTTTTAAGTTGAGTCTACATGATGTTGGCGATCGTGCTGATGTCACTCTTTACCAAACTGCTGTTGGCTACCTCATTTGTGTATGCAACACGAGGCCGGATATTCAGTTTGCAGTCTCAAAGTTCAACAGATTTATGCATAGCCCAGGGTCTAAGCATTGGCAGGCTGTCAAGAGGATTTTCCGCTACCTTAGTTGCACTTTACATCTTGGCTTGTTTTATCCCAAGGGGGGATCATTGCCGCTAGACTTACATGCTTTTTCGGAGTCGGATTGGGCTGGTTGTTTTGACACGAGAGTGTCCACAAGTGGTTTTTGTTTCATGCTTGGCAGTTCATGTATATCATGGTTGAGCAAAAGGCAACCTACTATGGCCACTTTGAGTTGTGAGGCTGAGTACAGGGTAGTCTTCACAACTACGGTTGAGTGTGTATGGCTCAGATGCCTTATGGCTGATTTGGGTGTTGGACAGGACACTGCCAACACTATCTACACTGACAGTCAGAGCGCATTGACAGTTGCAAGGAGCCCAGTTTTTCATGCTCGCACAAAGCACATTGAAGTGCATTACCACTATGTCAGGGAGAGGCTCTCAGCAGAAGAGATCAGCTTGGCTTATGTACCAACACAGGACAACCTTGCAGATCTTTTCACAAAGGCATTGTCTCATGAGAAGCTTGAAGCTTTTCGCAAGGATTTGGGCTTACTCCCCTTTGTGGACCGATCATGTCCTTAGGGCATGGCACTTCCCTTTACTCATGTTCCAGCTCACCACATCACTCCAGGGGGATTTGTTACCATATACATGTGGTAGTGATGTGTGTGAACACACTAGGACCTGGGGCATTTTTTCCCTCTTTAGGAGCTTTTTTTCCCCGTGCATTGTATATACGCCCATCACTCTAGGGCTATCTATCTTTCCATTGCGCACTAAGTAACACACTCTCTATTGTGTGCCTTGAGCTTCCTTCGTCTTCTCCAAGATGTGTGCGTTTCTCTACAACCCTAATTCCAACAAAATTTCAAGTATAAGACAAAATGATCAAATATAACTTAAAAAATTGCCAAAAAACGCAAAGAAGTCCTTGCAAGCCAATTTCTGAGTTATGAGCCATATTTTTTGATCCAAATCACCTCATATCACATACATAGGGTCTATACCATGCATAGAACCAAGCTGTACCAAAAAATGTTTATTTTGGTAGAAAAGTTAATAATCGCGATCTTTACTTTTTGGCCAAAAAGGGAGAAATTTGCAAGTTTGCCATCATAGATCCAAAGTACATGATGTCCTAAGCCCACAAGCCAAGTTTGAACATATGTGGAGCTCAAAATCTCAAAATCTCTTTACATCTACTGTTTCAGAGACCTAAAGCCTAAATTTGGCACCATTTTCACCCTGTGCATCCAAATGAGCCCATATTTCACTCAAAGTATCTATTTGGTATATACTTGAAGCTTGTAATGCCAATTTTACAAAAAGTTGAAAAAAATACTCAGCTGTTGTAAATAATCGTGATTATTTACTTTTGTTGCAATTTTTTGTTTGGACTTCATAATTTTGTTCTTTACATGTTTTTATGCATTTATGCATGTTTAAAAATTGATTTGAAGCAAACTGGACCAAATTTGTCAGCATTTCAGACTGAAGAACAGTTTAGAGAAAATCTTCCAAATTAGCTAACTTTGACACTCTATTCACTCAACAGGAGCCATGCAAGCTATAGAGAGGGCCAAGAAGAAGCTCTCACAAAAGGAGAAGCTCAAAGAGCTACCACCATACCAACTGGATCCCGGTTCAATCAAGAATTCCAAAGCGACCTACCTTTCAACGGAACAACTTGAAGAGCATGTGTTCACAGAAAGATTCAAGAGCAAAGAAGGACATCAGGTAGAACTACAACTTCTACCCAAAGAAGTGTATGATGTCACCGCAAAGCCCGAGACCAAAGAAGCCAACATGAGGCTTAGTCTCAAAGAATTTTATGAACAAGAGCCGTGTGGAGTGGACTTCCAAAAAGCTTATGAGCTTTTGTTCACGATCAAAGAAGATGGAACCGCTCAAATCTCTAACCAGCAAGGGAACAAAGTTGAAGTGGTGATTACCAAAGAGATAGTGGAAGAAGCACTCAAACTACCAACAGAGGGAATGACCATGAGGACATGAGATAGAAAGACAACAGTAACTTTCACCAAGGAAACCGTCGCTGCCACATTTGTGGGCCTCATCCACAAACAGGTGGAGGAACTCGCAAGGTTATATCACCAGCACTTCCACTTCCTCGCCAAGATACCACCAAGGTATACGACACCCAATCATGCGGTTGCCACAACCTTTACACAAGTTTTCAAATCAGCAACCAGGCAACCAATTGACCATGAACATTATGTTTTATCCACATTAAAGGGGACAAAGAAAGAAGGAAAAATCACACACCTGGGAGCACCAGAGATTCTAACCAGGATTGCGTACCATCCAATTAGCATGGCCGACAACTAGCTGCCTGCCCCATATCAGAACACGTGGATAGTGTCATCACAACCTTCCCCGCAAGCTACAATATTTCTAAGAGAACATACAAGTCTGACGAAGAGTATGCTTAGAGCTCGCCAGAATGGTATAGTAGTGAAAGCTTTGATAATGAGGAAATAAGAGCACGGGTCGAAGAAATGAAGAGAAAAGTTGTGGCAACACACACAAGAAACCTGTACAAAAACAAGCCCAATTTGAAAGAGAAAAGGACTATTACAAACACAGTCGCCAAGCACAAGGCAAGGACCTGGCAAATTGGGTACCCATTGAACTTAAAGGGGCAAAAACAAAGCACCATTCCAAGAAACAAGCCAAAGACCCCACAAAATTACTAGAAAATATGTATCAAGAAGCAGAAGCTTTGAAGCTGAGAGAAGCCCAAGAAGCAAAATAGAAAGCTAAAGAGGCGGCGGAGCAGCAAAAGCAAGCAGAGGAAGCAATTGCACAAGGAGAAGCACAACATGATCAAGGTGATGTGTCTCCCCGACCTTCTTCACCTATTTCAGAATAGCATGATCACTCCATGCCGACCCCATCACCTTCACCAACAAGTAAAGCCATAGAACCTGAGCCCACCAAGGAGACAAAGCCTGAACAAAGAGAAGCAGTTGAATCTACACAAGAGCAGCAAAAAGATCAAGACATAGAGCCAGAAAAGGCAGTGAGTCCTGCACCAGAGGACAACACAAAGTTTGAGCAAACAAGAGAACAGGAGGCCGAAGAAACACCTTCTACCTCAACACAGCAAGAAAAGGTCGAGGCATCCATGAAGCCTCAGGATGGCAAAACGGAAGAAGACCAGCCAGCCACAGCCTCAAGGGCAACAACAACCAGTTGCCGTGCTTCAGCCAAAAGATACACATGAAACTGTAGAAACATCTAGGCAGCTAGCCAGAAATGAAGATTGGCAATCAAACGATGAAGTGATCCTGCAAGTCAATGAGTATGCCAAGCAAATGCAGGTCATGATGGAAAGACTCCAAGCAGTCGCACTTAGCCGTAGCACAAGGGCCAAAGAATCAGGGATGGTGATTGACGCACTCCAAGGGGAGTTAGAAGACAGATTAAATGTCATCACTGATCTACAAAGGCAAGTGCAGGAGTTGAAAGTTGAAGCTAAACAACATCAACTAGCAAGGAATAAACAACAAAATGAGATGGAGAAGCTCAGTGGTATGCTTACAAAGTTGTCAGATGCTTGCAAAGCAAAAGATGAACAACTGACATAAGTTACCAACGAACTTCTAACAACAACCCTGTCAATTCAAAAAATGCAAGTACAATTAGAAGTAGTGAACGCCTCCCTACAATACTCAGAGTAGAGAATAAATGATCATGCAATTTTCTTAAGACCAATACGAGAAAATCCCGTAGTGGCCTCGATCAAAGGAATAGAAGAGGTTTACAAATCGTTAGAGAAAACGAATAAAGACCTTGAGTTGGAGCTACAATTGGATCAGTCTCAGGACAGAGACCTAGCTTTAATGCGGTGCAAAGACAAGACAAGCTGCTGAAAGAAATAACTGAGCTTAAAAGAGTTAACCAGCTGTTGAGAGAGGGACGGCCAGAAACACAAGAAGAGGCAAGAACTTCAGAGCAGCCATAGATAGAGATCCTCTCAGTTTCATTTGCTGAGATGGAGACACAGCCAACAAAAGAGCTAGGGGGTGAGGAGGAATTTCAAGTACAAATAACAAAAATGCATACAGTGCCAATGGTCCAGCTCTGTCAAAGGGTGAGGAAGATGCACTGAAGGAAAAGATTACACAAGAGGTAGATGAGCCGTGGAAGGCAGCGATGGATTGGGAGTTGAGAGTTCTTCACTCCGTCAACGTTACTCAACTCACTCCCAATCAAATCAATGTGCAATGGCACCAGAAATCCCTACCCTATCCTTTGATAAAGGTGGAGTTGCTCCAAGTCAAAGAGAGACTTTACAAAGACATGCAGGTAGAAGGGGTATCAAGACCACCCAAAGTTGAGGCTGAGCTAGTTGAACAAGAATCCAAGGTATTTGATTCTGTTCACAAGAGCACCTGCGGCCCTACAAAAGGATCCTACTTTCTACCCTATACCAAGAGTAAGGACCTGGCAAGCACATGAGGCACTAACAAATAAGCGGCCAACTTGGCTGAACTACCCCATATTCCTACTCCATAAAAGGAACTATCAACAAAAGAGTACATGGTGAAAACCCTAACGGGTGCCATGTCCTTCTTCAAAGTCTTCTGGATCTATCATGTGCAATGTTATATAAAATATGTCGAATGCTGTCCACCTGGGCACTTGCATCAAAGTTTTCCATGAGCCAGAGCAAGCAGGCGCCCCGTGGATGTCATTCCTCGAGGGTAAGAAATGATTATGCTACGATCTGAGTGGTCAACATTTCAAAGAAGTCCTCTATGTATTCTACGCCCAGTGCATGTTCTTACCATCACATAATAGGCTGGCGTTTCAGGAAGCATTCTACACAAGGTTCTTTAGTTGGTGAACAAAGATATTTGGGCCAGTGATCAGCAACCTCACTTCAAGATTTGTAGACTACTCAGTTGTGGAGCTTAAAAACAGAGTCACAATGCAGTTCTTGCAGGTGCCAGATAAAGAGAGGAGGGTGTAAGCATGTTAACTTGTCATGCTTTTTGTGCTAGTTATCATGTGGCAACAAGCATATCTTGTAAGCATAATGAGAGTGTAACTTTTCAAACGTGTGGGAATCCATCAAATATTTCAAAATAGGGGGACCACCCTGAATCCACCTTCCTGACCATTTATGCAGTGTTACTCTGAGGGGAGTGGGGCAGTCAAAATGCATGGAGAGAAGCGCAGTGGGGCAGTCAACATGCATGGAGAGAAGCGGGGCGCACGGGCCAGAGGTAAGAGAGAACCAAAAACAAAGTCGAGGGCTGAACTTTCTGCTGCTTCTTCTCCGCCCCGAAAAAGGTTGAATCTCTCTGATTCCCCAGCATCCCCAATGTCAAAGACCTTGCATACAAAGGGGAAGGATGACTCAGGTACTCTCTCTCTCTCTCTCTCTCTCTCTCTCTCTCTCTCTCTCTCTCTCTCTCTCTACCTCATTATGATTTGCGAGGATAGTTGCTGGTGTTGTCTTGGCTAGAGAGTTGTCCCTTGATTTCGGCTTTAGCAGTAGGACATCTTGTGAATAGTCACTTGAAATACAATCACTCAAGTGGAAGTCTGGCTCAAGAAGCACAAAACAGTGTTTGATTTGAACCTTGAAATTGGAAGGAAGTGCTCAATACTGCACTTTCCTATTGTTAACACACTCTTGGCTACATTATTTTTTACCTACCAACAAATAGAAAAATATGCTAATCTTGTGACATTGGGGGTGTGCAGGCCGATGGAAAGCTCCAAAGTTTACAGTCCCAGTACAGAGCAAGTTCTGTATTACAGCAGAAGAGTTCAATGATGTTCATGGCCTCTCCCTGGCTGGTGCCAACCCCAAACTAATGAGGTGGGATCAGATCAGTGATATGGAGTGGTTCAATGTTTTCAGAGAGTCAAAGAATCGTAGTCACTATCGCATTAAATGCAGTTGTTTGCGTACTGATATGTTTGACCAGGTGATGCAACTGCATTACAAGGTGTACTAGAAGCCCCCAACAAACATGGAGATCAACTCTGCATTCGCCAAGGGGTTTGTAAAAGAATTCAGCCTGGCGGAAATTGCAAGTAGCTCAGCCATGGAATTCAATTTCATTGTCCAGCATTTGCAGGACCTCCGAGAGAAAGGGTACTACGAGGCCCATGTCGAAAAGTGGAGGATGCGCAATGTATGTCAAAACATCGAGGAGGTGCAAGCTGAAATGAAGGAGGATACCAAGGAGACACCCATCTCTCACCACAACACTCACCAGCAACCTGAAAGCCTATCATTTTTTGGTGTTGAGAATTTGCAGCACATAAAGGCTGCCTCTGAAATTCTCAGCAAACAACTGCAAGATGCTAAAGAACATATTCTAACTGAAAAATCAGAGTTTGAAGCTGCGAGGGTTTTCCAAGCAAGCAATGCTAGGGTCACCCCAATTGTGCTTGCTATGAGACAAAAGATTCACGACGCTAAAAATGAATTACAGAGGTTACTACAGAGCGACAGCGTGGATGCAAAGAGGGAAATAGAGTGTAAAGTAAAAATAGAGACACTTAAAGAGACTTTGGAAGGTTTGGCATTTCCTGACAGTGAGGACACTCTTGCTATGCTGACTCAAATTGTCAGCGTGTAAGTGCGTGACTTTTATGCTTCCACCGTATGATTGGAATATGTGCACAACAAACCTATGTACTTACCATGCTCCTCTTTTTTTGATGTGCAGATTAATGTGGAGGTTATGGAAGAAAAAGTGAATGCATGTGAAGGTCAACTGCAGCTCCTAATGCACATGAGCAAGATGCTACAAGGCTCCTCCATTCCCACTGCCCTGTGTAATATGGCTATGGGCGCTTTTATAGAAAGTATAGAAGGGGTATGCGATGGGACGATGATCAACCCGTGCAGTGGCTACAGTTTGCCACTTGAAGTAAAGGGAACCAATGCCACGGTCAAGATGCCCTATGGGCATAGCTACCACTTTCTCTGCTTTGCAGCTGCATGCTCCTTGTCTACAAAATGTAGAGCTGTGACCTGCCAGCAAAGGATACCACAAGAATGGTGTTGGAAACCCACAGGGAAAAGACATCCAATCACACCAACATCTGGTAAGATTGTACAGGGTGTGCTAATTAGCATACCCAGTGTGTTAATTAGAATATTGAGTGTGTTAACAGGATATGCTAATTAGCATATCTTATATGCTGATTAGCATACTGGATATGGTGATTAGCATACTAGATATACTAATTAGCATACAAGATATGCTAATTATCATACTAGGTATGCTAATTAGCATACCTAGTGAGAATATTGAGTGTGTTAACTGGATATGCTTATTACCATATCTTGTATGCTAATTAGCATACCCAGTGAGAATATTGAGTGTGTTAACTGGATATGCTAATTAGAATATCTTGTATGCTAATTAGCATACCCAGTGCTCAGTGTACAGATTAGGGTAATTTTGGCATATTAGCATATCTAGTAAGTTAACTACCATATCCAAATGCTAACTAGAAAACTGTATATGCTGATTAGCATACTGGGTATGCTAATTAGCGTACTGGGTATGCTGATTAGCGTACTGGATATGCTTATTAGCATATTGGACATGCTAATTAGCATACTGGGAATGCTAATTAGCATATTGGGAATGCTAATTAGCATAATGGGAATGCTAATTAGCATATTGGGTATGCTGATTCACGTACTGAGTATGCTGATTAGCATATTGGATATGCTTATTAGCATATTGGATATGCTAATTATCATACAGGATATGCTAAATAGCATGTTGGGTATGCTAATTAGCATACTGGGAATACTAAATAGCATACTGGGTATGCTATTTAGCATATTGGGACTGCTAGTAGCTAGCATACAAGGACTGTCTTTTAGCGTACAGGGTGTGCTTATTAGCATACCCACAGTGTTAATTAGAATACTGAGTGTGTTGACTGGATATGCTAATTACCATATCTTGTATGCTAATTAGCATACTTGTTCTCAGCGTACAGACTAGAGTAAGTTTGTCATAATGGCAAATCTAGTAAGTAAGCTACCATCTCCAAATGCAAACGAGCATATTGGATATGCTAGTTAGCATACTCAGCAATTCGAATTAGCATACTGGGCTTGTCAGCATAATGGATTCCAATGTATGCCAGGCCGCACACATAGTCACAGCATATCAAACATTTTCTAGCATACATGACATGCTTATATGAGTCTTAATCCACGTTTTTTGTTGTAGGCCTGTGGCAGTCCCTCCGTGATGTGGGCAGTGTGCATGACACGAAGGGAAAGGGAAAGGCTGTAATGGAGGACCTTTTGATCGAGGAGAGTGATGAGCTAGATACAGGTGAGAACCCTTCGACAGAGAGGGGTGTTGAGCTAGATGCAAGGAGTGAAGGGGTGGATGAGGGCTCCCAGCAGATGCCAAATAAAAGCATGAAAACAACGGAGGAAGGCGGTGATGTGAGCAGGAACTCAGAAGATGAAAAAGAAGATGATTTTTTTGTCATGGCTCCTCGTGTGCCAGCGATGCTTGCTGCAATTGACAAAGCAGAAGCTTCTCAGCAAATAGTGGCTAGTGGCTCAGGGGAAACTTTGAACAATGACAACATAGAGGATGAGCAAGAAGTTGGTGACAACAACCCTCTCGAGGTTTTTTTGCGTAAAGCTCAGCTGAAAAGAAAAGTTGTCCTTGAAGAGGTACCCGAAGACATTGCAAGCATAGCCTGTGGTTTGGACAAGGCTCCAAAGGTGAAAAGAAAGCCACCTGCTCAAGAGCTTGCAAAAAATTATGTTAAGACTTATTGCTCCCTACCCGGTTGTGCCCTTCACTGTATATGCTAGACCATTTTGAAACCAAATGCATATTGTAACTGACATGCATTTTGTTTTCCAATGAAAATGTATTTTTGTGCAATATAAATCTCAGCAGTAGTTCATTGTAATAGTTCATTATAATTTTTGCGGGTTTTTTTTTAACTTGTTCATTTCGTATCGCGGTTTCCCTGCAGAGGAAGAGAAATAGGCATGATTGTCATGCCTGATGCGGCCATTCAATGGCAAAAATTACGGGGATGGCGAGTCCACAAAGCCAGGCAGTTAAGGACATAGAAAATGGAGATTGAAAAACGCCTTGAACGATATTCACAACTTGCCCGTAGTATTATTGAGCGCCTAAATTATGTGCACCCAAGTGGGCCGTTTATTTTGTTGAATGGTATCCTCTACCAGACCCAATATGGGTGCCTAAGCGTTTGTGTGATGAAAAAGGGCTCTAGTGCTGGACTTGAACTGTCTTTTGGTGCAATGGTAGAGCCTCACTTTGGTGAAAAGCCCCTGGCATATGCAGATGAAATGTTGAAATAAGATGTACTTGATAAGCAGGTGTTCTGTCTCGCAAGGACAGCCTTTTTTTTTGGACTGGTGCTTGCAGTTCTTTAATGTGTTTATATGGAGCACAAGCCTCCATAGTAAAGTCATGAGTATTTGCCGTACTGTTTTTAAAGAGCAGGTGCCAAAGATTACTGGGTTTTTTGCTCAAGCACACTGTACAAAGCAATCCTGGCAGATCCAGAGAAAACCTGTGTTTATGAAAGACTTATCCTTGTTCTGGAAACACACTCCGAGGTACAACACCCAAAACACACTTATAATCGATAATAGCTTCTACAAAGTGTTTCAGAACCCACCACAAACTTGTCTTGTTACTCCCAGTCTAGAGCACCAGAGTGCTACACAGAGGGAAAAGTTCCTTATAGAAACTTTCAAGTCCTGGCTTTTTCTTTGGCTGCAAATGGATGATCGGGAAGCATATGTTGCTGATAATGTGTTTGAGACAGGCTCAGATGAGTTTTCTGATGCAATCGTCAAACGTTTGCTTGACTTTCAAAAGATGGATATAGAGGCTAAAAGACTGGAAGAAATTCATCGCAAACAGCGGAAGCTGACCTAGAAGCAGAAAGAGAGAAAGAAAAGCTGGAGAGGGAAAGAAGAGAAAGGGAGAAGCATAGTGCCAACCTAGAAGCAAAGGAGGAAGCAGAGAGAAAGGAGGAAGCAAAGAGAAAGGAGGAAGCAGAGAGAAAAGAAAAGAGGCAGTAGAAAGAAGACAAACAGCGAGAAGGACAGCCCGGTCACTACAAGCATCCTCCGAGGAGGCCTTAACACTAGGTTGGTGATGGGACACTTTTATGTCCTGTTAAGTGACCATTTTCCTTGAATTATGTCAAGAGTTTCAAAATGGATTTTGAGGTGTTATCTATCTAGAAAGTTGTCTCATGAGCTGAAAAAAACTCGACATTTTTTTGGAATATCAATTCCATCTTTAACATTGTCCTTGCACAACATTTCACAACCTAAACTGTGTGAAAAAACTGGTCCAGTTTTTGGTTTTTTTTTTAACTTTTTGCAACTATACCACTCTAGAATTCATGTTTGTGAGGTATTTAATGCTAGAGAACTATCTTTAGTAGTCCTCAACATGTCCTGATGCTTCTAGGGAGAAATAAATATTAAAGTTGTAAGTTATGACCAAAATACAAAAATTGTCAAATCCTGTTTTTTAGTCAATTTTAGCTCTTTTATGATTTTTTTTGGTGGATTTCATGATATCCAAATGCATTTTTGATTTTGTATGTCTCATATTGTAACATATAGCTAATATTCCTTGAGTTTTGGGGCACCTATACCCTATTTTGCATAGTACACAACGATGGTTGATTCTTTCAATTATAGAAGAAAACGAAACATTCTAGTATATCAAGTATAGCCTTTTCAATATTGCTAGTTTCTTGTGACAACTACATGCATTTTGTAGGTAGTAACCATATCTAGTCATAAGGATCAAATTTGGCTAGATATTGAATAGTTTCTATGGGATTCTACAACTCATAATGTTGAACCGAGTTTTTCATGTTTGCTGTATTTAACACTTCATCTTTGTCCCCAAGATTCCCCTTGGTAAGAGATGTATTATTCTTTTGACATGATCCATGGCTCCTTATGAACATAAAGGACAATAGGGAACTAATAAAACATGCATATATTATTTGTATTGAGCGTGGCTATAGAAACTTTGATGATATGTTTGCAGAATGGTAAAAATTCAACTTTTTTGTACCTATTTATTTTGGCAAAACAAAAAATAGTGAGTGAGAAGCAATCATATGTTCTGATCACCAACCCATTGAAGTTAACTAGGGAATTTATCTCAAGTCCTACAAAAATCCCTAATCTTATTTTTATGCAACAAAACATAAGAAATGACTGTTTTGATGAAAATGCACTGGTCCATCAACTTTGGAGGCTTGGTGTGACCAAAAGATGAGAAATTTTACAAGTTTCTTATTTTTTTCCATGTGTAGTAGGCCTTGAACTATAACCTCATGAAAGGATTTTACAAAATGAGTGGATCTACTATGGGTTTGGAGGTTTTTTTTCAAAACCCTGAAAGGACACTTTTATGTCCTGTTAGGTTACCAACCTAGTGTTAAGGGTTTTGGGGGCAGTGAGCTGTCATTGTAAAATTGAACCCTATGTAAATAATTTAATGCTGGCAATTAATGTAAACAGTTTGATAGTTGGCAAGCTGATGATGGCCGCTTTTCGAAAATCAAAAGAAAAAAAAAAGAGAAAAAACTTATTTTCCTTTGCTAGAGCCATGGCGGCACCGTTGCAAGGTTTAAGCAATGGCCCGCACTGTTCATCACAGGCCGCAGCTGGCCCGGAAAGGATTTTACAAAATGAGTGGATCTGCTATGGTTTTGGAGGTTTTTTTCAAAACCCTGAAAGCACACTTTTATGTCCTGTTAGGTTACCAACCTAGTGTTAAGGGTTTTGGGGGCAGTGAGCTGTCATTGTAAAATTGAACCCTATGTAAATAATTTAATGCTGGCAATTAATGTAAACAGTTTGATAGTTGGCATGCTGATGATGGCCGCTTTTCGGAAATCAAAAAGAAAAAAAAGAGAAAAAACTTATTTTCCTCTGCTAGAGCCATGGCGGCACCGTTGCAAGGTTTAAGCAATGGCCCGGCACTGTTCATCACAGGCCGCAGCTGGCCCGGAACTCCTCTCTCTCTATCTCCCTCGTTGCCTACCAACGGCCGATCACACCTTCTCTCTCTCTCTCTCTCTAATATCCTCTCTCTCGCTCTCAACCACACACCCCTCACTGGCCGCCCTCGGCCAGGCGCAAGCCTCGAGCACCCACACCCCCTTCTCTTGTTTTCTCTCTCGTGCTCCCGCTACATCGAGCCCGTGGCCGCATGCAAACCCTCTCTCTTCCGTATTCTTATCCATACACACACACACACCTCATGCAAGCCAATAGTTCGAATAATATTCTCTCTCTCTCTCTCTCTCTCTCTCTCTCTCTCTCTCTCGCCTCACCCTCCCCTCGGCTTCACTCACCCTTCCCTTGGCCTACTATCCCCACTATTCCCCCCACACCATTGACTTCTACCCCACCCTCATCCTTGAGACAGCATACAAAATGGAGGATAAGACAACACCCCCCCCCCCCCCCCCCCCCCCCCCCCCACGGTGGGCACCCTCCCTAGGAGATTCGCCCTCCCTCTAGCGCCACCTCACCCTATCTCTCTCTCTCTCTCTCTTCCGTTTCAAGCCCGAAGGCGTAGCGCACATGACCATGGAGCCCACGCCTTCATACACCACACACTCACCCTCATCCTCACCCTCTCCCTCATCCTCACACTCACACACACACATCCCAACCCCCTCCTTCTCTCTCGCACTCTCTTTTGGCAGCAGCCGCCCGCCCTCCCGCTCTCTCTCCCTCTCGGCCTGTACAGGTGCAGCGCGTTCTCTCTCTGTCTCAACACCACACACACACACACACACACACACACACACACCCCACTCATGCATACACACACACACACACACACCCCAAGCTTGCGTAGCTGCCGCTAGTCGCCGAACAGAGAAGAAAATAAAAAATAAAAAATAAATATAAAAAACATATATACATTATGTACATAAGCCCCCGTTCCCACTGCACGCTCGCACACACATACAAATACACACATGCACTCACGCACACACACCCATATACATATATATATATATATATATATATTAATATATATATATATATATATATATATATAATACACACACACACACACACACACGCGTATACGCACCACAAATTCAGGAAAAACGAAGGATTTCACAACTAAGACAACCATAAAAAGATGAAGGATCCAAAGCACGCGCCGCCAACAACAAAAAGAGGAAGTGTGCCTAAGGCATGCCTCGTCCGACCCTAAAAAGAAGTATGCTCGACACCGACTCGCCGGCAACACACAATTTGCCGGCAACACGCAACCACAATGCCATCCCAGTAATTTATAGGTAACTTTCATCATTTTCTTCATTTTCACCCGAGCCATTGG